>NW_013665813.1:441971-457962 GCF_000517525.1 Limulus polyphemus | reverse complement strand
CTATATATCGATTCTGTCTCATCCCAGCCATAGAGTATCTACCACGAGATAGAATCAGATGTTATTAACGACAAAAAGCCTGGCATAGCTTAGTAATCCACTCGCAATCTGCGGGTCGCGGATTCGAATCCCCGTCCCACCAAACATGCTCGCCCTTTCAGCCGTGGGGCTTTATAATATAACGGTCAATCCCACTATTCGTTGATGAAAGAGCAGGTGGTGATGACTAGCTGCCATCCCACTAGTATTACACCGCTAAATTAGGGACGGCTAGCGCAGATAGCCCTCGTGTAGCTTTGCGCGAAATCCATAACAAACAAACAAACTTTTACTAATTGTAGAAAGACGTAGACTTTTTGTATAGCCAATATATGTGATTTTAACTTACAAGTGTAAAATCATTTATTTACAGATGTTTAAGCTAGAATGGGGAATTAGAAAAAACAAACTTAGAATTTGGTCCAAATTATCCGTTTTTCATGAAAAAAGTTCAAATCTTCGTCTGCCGATTTTTTTCGCAGTGAACTATCATATCAACTAATACTTCAATTCAATTTTTGGTTTGTCAACCAGACACTTTCCATTTATTACCCAGTCTGTTAGGTTTTTCATTCATTCCACAATATTATTAACCTGTCAATTAAACTTCCAACTCCTTTGCCAGTGTTTTCCAGATACACGGTGCTAGTTGAACACCTTTTCGAAACTAACAACTCAAGTCTTAGACAATCGTATCCTACAATTTATCTTGCATAATCTCGGTAGTTATGTAGGAAATATTATTCGTGGAAGTGGAATAAAAAACTAAAAGTTAAGGTGGCGCTTAACGTTATTTTTACTATAAAAAATTGTTTGTTCTATGTGGGTTTTTTCATGAATTTATATTTACACTTCTTGCAATCGAAGTTATTTAATCGCACCAAGTTATAGAAATACTTATATCTTAAATATACACAACATTTGCAATGATCGTTTGTTTCAAATTGCATGTTAAATGCACTATTTTATCTTAAGATTAAAGGTCATTTCAAAGTCGTAATAAAAACCAATAACATTAGGTAAAATAGTTCCCAAAAATCTATAATAATAACTTAAGTATTAATGGATGTATTAATATATAATACATATTTGTTTGTAATTAAGCACAAAGCTACCCAATGGACTACCTGTGCTGTGTCCACCACGGGTATCGAAACCTAAATTCTAGCGTTGTAAGTCCGCAGACATGCCTCTGTGCCACTGGTGGGCATATAATACATAATAAACACCGTGTCTTTTATAACAATAACTTAAGTATTGTGATAAGTTTAGATAAATGACCTTTACACTCCAGATGTATATATATTTGTTTTTTATTACTACCAACGTTTCGCTTTTACAGCTTCTTTAGGATTAATACATACAAACTGTTTGATATTGAAGTATACGTTAATTTATAAAATTGATTGTTTGTTTGGAATTAAGCACAAAGCTACACAATGGGCTATCTGTGCTCTGCTCACCACGGGTATCGAAACCCGGTTTCTAGCGTTGTAAGTCCGCAGGCATACCGCTGTGCTACTGGGGGTTATAAAATTGATATATATATATTGATACTAACTCAAGTATTAGTAGAAATATGAATATATAATACATGAGAATAAACCTTGTCTTTTTTCACAAATCATAATTTTTAAAATTTTCAAAGTTAAAAATATTGGTGTTTCTTTTAATCCTAAGAAAAGTGATAAAGTTAGTCAATCTTCACTTTAGTAATATTGTTTGTTTGTAATTAAGTACCAAGCTACACAATGGGCTATTTGGGCTCTGTCCACCACGGGTATCGAAACCCGGATTCTAGCGTTGTAAGTTCGCAGACATACCGCTGTGCCACTGTGCCTTTAGTAATATATAAGCTTATTTCATGGCTATTGCATTCCCCATAGATTTTCAAGTTATTTGTTTTGGACTAATTATCTGAAGTGACAATATGGGGTTATTTAGTTCCAGTGCTTTATGAACTGAGAGCACTTGAGATCTAATTCCAGTCTGATTTCTCATTGGATACATGAGCAATGTTCTACCCACTTATTCATGGAGCTACTTTACTCTACAAATAAGAGTCACTAAGAACGCCAATCATCCAAACTTAGGCTTTCTGCTTATACAAATATTTGAACTATATCAATCTAAAAAATGTGACTACAATTGTCAAAACTACCGGTTTAAAGCTGAGATATTTCAGTGTACTGTGCGTTTAACTAATTGAACAAGCGTAACCATGTAAACGTAATGCTTCATGACTAATATAAGTCATATAAAATAAAAGTAATCATATTCTTGTATAATCTGGCCAGAGCAAAAGTTTTATTGATAGGCTCTCACTTTAGTTTGATCGGAGTTATATTATATTGTAGAAAGTAATAACTATTCTCTAAAGAGTTACAGTTTTTCATCTAATTTTTTTATCATCATTTTATTGACAATCAGAATATAATTTCAGTAGTAATGAAATATTCTTGATTATGTATCAGTTTTTTTTTATTCTTGACTTTAAAATATTTTTTACTTCAATGTTTTCGGTTTTATGAAAAATGTTATTAGTTGATATTCTTTCACTAATAAACAGAGATTGATTACGTTATATTAAAACGAATTTGGAGCTTTACCACGTCGTTAAGTTCATGTCGCCACATTTATGCTCTACCCGACGACCCTGTATTTTGAAAATAATAGACTTGCAGTGGAATTTCTATTGTAGAAAGCTCTGTTATGTCCAAAGCACACTCCTTCTCCCGGCACGCTTTCCATGATCCGTCTAGTGTAATGTTTCCCAGCGTCCGTTTTCAACAGTCAGATCACACAGAAATATATAGGCGATGCATCCGGCGACTTGACCAGTACATCTTCGTATGGAGAAGTATAATACCCGCTTCATTCTTCAGCTGTTTGAGGTATGCGACGATTGAACTGATGTGTTGAAGTTCTGTGCACGTGACTTTTGTCGCTTTTCCAGGCGGAGAACCTTCTTGATTAATGTGAATACTCTTGCCTGGGGCATAGACTGCTTTTGCCACTGATCTTCGTGAATTGTTGCATTTTAAAAGATACCACAATTTGCTTACCACTGCCGGGTACTACTTTTGTATATCTCTTTCTAGATAGTCCCTGCTGATCCATATTCCCTTGTTTTTCTTTCTGGATGGTCCTAGTTGATCCACATTCAGTTGTTTTCCATTGCCATTAAGTACAAGAGATGTCCCCAATCTGAATACATCTTTATAATCTGAGAGTATTAATATTTTTCGTTTGAATGGGCCATTACCTTCCCTTCCCAAAATACGATTAACTTTCAATGAATTGACATTACCTACTTAACGCCAATTAATGTTAAAATTTAGGTTTTATAGATGTCCTTCCAAAATCGTTTTAAATAACGTATTTAACTTCGTATATCAACTTTACATCAACAGAGGTTAACTACATTTTGGTACATACTTTAAAGCATTAAAGAAGTGTTTTTTGTTTGTAGAAAAGCTACACAATGGGTTATCTGTACTGTTCCCACCAAGGGTATCGAAACCCAGTTTCTAGCGTTATAAGTCCGCTTTCCCACTGGGGAAAGGGGGGGCTTAAAGGAGTGAAAAAATATATAATAAAGAATAATGATTCTCCTTTCAAAACTAAAAAGATAGTAATATGAATTGGTTAAAATAATTAGTTTGTACATTTGCGTTGTTTCATAATAGAAAAAAAAAACAAACTTTTATTATAACCCGTATGCTTACTCTCTTATTAGAATAAGTTTGCCACACAAAAAAAAAAATGTTATACATATTTTACTTGATTCTTTACTTAATTACTTGATTTTACTTGATTTTTTACTTGATTTTTTAACATATTTTACTTGATTTTTTACTTGATTTTTCCTTCAAGAGTATGGTATATGTGTCTTGGAACTTGATGCAAAAGTATTTCACAAGACGCATTTTTCATGTTTGGTTTTTATTTTAATTTTTATTCATCAGAAATCTTATAACCCCCATGTACCCGAGAGTAGGCGTTGAAAAGTAACCTTTAATTCTTGACATAAGAAAATAACTATCTTTATATTGTTCAATACAACATAGTTAAATGAGTTAACTGACATAGATCGTGAACAATTAATATTCATTATGTTCTTGATCTCAATTTTTTTTTAATGAAAGTTCGTGAATATTATAGATATGTATAATTTTTCTAGTACACCTATATATAACGTTTTAGAAAAGTTTTTACTAACGATAAATCTTATAAAGATTTATAAAACTTAAAATAACGATAAAAATCGAAGCTTTGAAATAATGGAAAAACTTTTAGGAAAACTGTTTCAATACTTAGAGAAAAACGCTTCTTGATTCTTGATGTGATGTTTCTTTAAGTTTCATTCACAAACGATTACCCTTCATATATATGTGTGTGTGTGTGTTATGATAATAAAAACAAATTTCAAGTCATGTCTGAAAATTCAGTTTTCCTTTTTTTTCCAGAAATTGTATTACATTCAATCTCAACATGATGACAGACGACGTTCGATCGTAAGGGGTTCGATGAACTCTTGGTTTTGTATTTTCACCACAGGCCATAAATTTTTTTCAAAAGTCCAAACTCATTATTATGTTTCCGATCATACTTTTGCTCTATGTATTTAGTTCAACTAATCTTCAAGTCAGACTTACCTGAAACAAACTGATAACCAATTCCTCAAAAAAAAACTCTTGTCCATAGCTAGAGCTGCTGACGAATATTAAATTATTTTGTATTAAATTATCACTTACTGAGACTTAGGTACTTTGATAGGGTTTGTTAAGAAAAATAATCTTATATTAATTACAGAAGTCTACTATTATAATATAATATTTTTATGCAATGACAGAGAAAGAGTCACAAATCGTCACTGATTTGGTCTTATGATAGCTTTATCCTTGTAATATTTTAAATGTTGTTTTAGTATTGGTTATTTGAAACTCACACGAATTAAAAATAATATTTGTTTTATTTCCTTAGGAATCATTCCCTGGACATCCACGTAAAACAAAGAGATTCTTCACTGCATTCACAACACCGAAGTCGGTCCAGTTTGAACCTGTTTGAGCGTTTTCGCCTGAACAAACAGGAGAAAAACGCTGCGACCATTGCTGAACACATTCGTGCCATACGTGCAGCTGAAGCCTTGGATCGGAAGTCGAAGGTACGTCATACTGATTCAGGCCTGTCTTCTGAACAGCCTAAACTTGCGGCACAACGCAGTACCTCCAGTGGAGACGAAAGTCCCGGATGCCACGAAAAGAGAAAACTGGTTGGGTTACTGAAACAAACGTACGGTAGTGAAACCGAAGAAATAACCGGATTTGATGTATTACAGGATGGTTTGAGAGCCTCAGCTCGAAAACGACTTGACGATGCATCTTGTCAGACAAGTGACGACCTATTGGATTTTTGGATCCCTGTGAGAAGAAGACGCATTGTTCGATCAGAAACTCTCTTGTCTACCTTAACACCCGAGGAAGAGGGAACTGACAGCAATGGTCCTGGAATTCTGTCATCATATCACATGATTCGAAGAGATGGGACTGGATATGATGCTTACAATAAGTCTCGTTGTTATCCGACATTTACAGAGTTATCCTACAATGGGGAGGATAACTTTGTGAATCATAGCATACCGAGTGATTATCATTCACAAATTAATCGAAGTCATATAAAACCATGTTTTTCACATAGAAATCCATTTGATCGAATAGAGGTTGAATACAAATTACCTTCTGTGGAAAGTCATATAGATGATGATGATAATCCTGAAGATGATATTGAAAAGGAATCAATACTGCTGGGTGACATCCACCAGCAAAAGGAATCAATGAGTATTCTGTCAAATCCATCATTCTACAATAAAATGCGCAGAATGGATCATCCTTCACGAGACGTAATAACTGATGTAGCACACGTGTCAGAAATGACTGCTCTTAACTCCATACATTCGAAAAAGAGCGAGGAGAGTCTTGTAGATGGAGGAGCCTCCTCCATTGTAGAGGAAAGTGCAAGTAGTGGTAGTGAAGACACTCCTGGTAGTGGTATTTATAGAAATATTATTATTAGTTTAGGTAGTACTCGGATTTCGGGAGCCTCTGCGGGAAACTCTCTCACGGGTACATCAGAAGCAAGGGCTTCCAGTCAGAAACCAAACTATGCCATGTTAGCAGAAAGTGATAAAATTTCTTCTAGTAGAATTAGAGAAGACTTGCCACGTAGTATAAGATTACGCCCTAATATCAAAGAAGGAAAACTCCAACCTTCCTAGTCAAACTAGATAGCTGGAAGAATTTGTTTTTCAATTTTGAAGTCTTGAAAAAGTGCATTTATCACACGATGGTGTAAACAAATATTCAAAAGAAAAAGAAAGTGATTTAAAACAATAAAATGAATAATGTTTACACTTTAGTATACCCAGAACAAACTCAAATTTGATATAATACCTCGAGTGAAAAGATATTTTATGGAAATAGTGCCATCTTTTTTCAGGATTAATCTATGCGTGGTATTAGCTTTAGCGTGTGGAACGATACTTTATGGAAATAGTGCCATCTTTTTTCAGGATTAATCTATGCTTGGTATTAGATTTAACGTGTGGAACGATACTTTATGGAAATTGTGCCATCTTTTTTCAGGATTAATCTATGCTTGGTATTAGATTTCAACGTCGGATTTCATAGCTCTGTATAAAGTGTGGCGATTGATACAAGTGACAATATTTATTTGTATATATCTATAATTTGTAGTTAAGCACAAAGCTACACAATGAGCTATCTGTGCTTTGCCCACCACGGGTATCGAAACCAGGTTTTTAGCGTTAAAAGCGTTCGGACTTATCGTTGACCCTTCAACATAGAGCTTAACCTACAAATGATAATATTAATTTCCATTAAATTCCTTTAGTTAAGGCTAGATATGCCACAGTTTTCATTTTGGTTTATTCTCCAAAATGTCTTTGTCTCATAGAGATTTTCTTGTTCCAACTTTAATTATTCGTCAAAACAGCCATCCACTCACACCGTTTTGTTATGAATACTCACTCAACGGTCTCTCTATGAACAACTCTGTTCATCGGACATCTAGGTTTTTTTATCATCTAAACATCTTCACTATAAAGAAAATAAAACATCGACTTTCCCGGTATGAAAACTTTGTGTTTTATTTGGTTCTAAAGAAGTCACATGACCATAAAATCCGAGTCTATTTGAGAACCACAATAAGCAAAATGAGATGTGAAGATCTATCCCACGGATGAGATGAAACGTGTCACCAATAAATAATCTTACCATAAACTCTCATTTTGTGCTCTTCTTGTAAACAGTTTTTCTTATAATATGTTAGAAAATTTTACCACTGATATCCGTAATATTTCAACCCTTCAAGATACTTACATTGTTAGTAAATAATCCTATTTTGTGTTTCTTTCTTAAGTTATAAATCTATGTATAATGTATATATATATTCCTCTTTAAATTTAATCAACATCTCACACAGTTATCGGTAAGTTCTTTGCGCATAGATAACATATTAGATCTTTTGTTACTGATCACATATATTTGTATATACTAATACGTGTTACCAACATGACGCGTATTTCGTTAAATAACCCACCTGTAGCCTCCAGTATCGAGTTATCCATTAGACTTTCACCTGATATAGACAAATACTCAGTGATCATTGTAAGGCAAAGCTAAACGAATCTCTCAGTTATTTTTGTTTGATTTCAAACTATTGTAATCCATGGAGTAGAGCTCATCGAGTTTTTATTAGAGTTTTTTAACCTCCATTCCTCACGAAGTGTACTGTGAATGTCTGAAATTACATCTTTAGTATATCTGTTCTCTAATATAAAGAATGGTAGCTAAAACATCCGAGTTCTATTAGTAGATAAAGCCATTTAAAATACTTCGTTTACGAATGATTTTTAACGTTCGTTTTTGACGTATTTCTAAACGTAAACGTAATATTAACTATTATTGATTGGATTATATAAAAATAAATATAGTATATATTTCTTTAATGTAATTTAAAATTAACACACTCTTGTAATAGACATTTTCTTGCGTGTGCAGTTAATGAATTATGTATAAATTCGAATTTATGAAAAAGAAAAACCCAGTTATTCATCCTCATTCTTACGTAATATGTATATATATATCTGTGTGTGTGGGTCAAGTGCTATTCTTTATACGAGTTAAGAAGGAAAGGCGAACTGCATTAGGAAGTATTAAGTAGGCCTAATGTTAGTTAAACCTCCTTTTCTTATACTGAACGATATGTTTTCGTGACTCATACTTACGAAATGAAGCCTTTAAAGACTAAACATTTTCACAGAGAAGTAAGAATGATTTAAATGTTCTATTAGAAAATAAAATTGAAAAACTTAGCAATTTTATCTCTGATAGTAACATGTAAAGGATGTATGCCAATCTTTTCCATACTCAAACATATTATAAAGGGGCATTTTAAGCGGTAAACTTTTGTTGTTGCTCACTTTAAAAAAAAATCATTTGTTTAAATATTTGTTAATAAATTTGAAAACAAATATATATTCAAAACCAAAACAACTCTTTCAGAAAGCAATGATGCTTATCGTTTGTTTGCATCTGGGATTATAGAATCTGAGTTAAATGTCATTTTAGCTGCATGATTCTTTTCTTTCTGAGATAGTGTAGTTATATAACCAAGTACTGCCACAATCGGTGTTTGTTGAAAATAGGTAACCGAAGTACGTTTGAGCTGTGTTTCTGCGTATCCTGGAGCATGTACTGTAAATTTTAATGTCAGTAATATAAACCTGTTTGTGAACAAGCTATTTTGAGCTTCGATTGGAATCTTAGATGACTTTTTATGTATTTTAAAAACTCTACTTGATATTTTTTATGTGAACTGTCGTAGTAAAGAAAAAAGTTTTATATTACTGTATATTTAGATATACACATAAAATATATATGTATATATTTGCTAGTATTTGGAAAACGGCCATGTGAATTTTGTGCTTTTAATTGGCGTTTCATTTACAATTAACGATTTTTATAGTTGACATTTTTTATTCAAAGATAAAATAATCTGGTGATAACAAAATCCTTCATTCAGTGAAAAGAATTCTTTCTCCATTACGATTTAAAAAAAATATATATGAAAGGGATAGTTTGTTTGTTTTAAGTTAAGCACAAAGCTACACAATGGGCTATCTGTGCTCTGCCCACCACGGGTATCGAAACCCGGATTCTAGCGTTATAAGTCCGCAGAAATACCGCTGTGCTACTGTGGGGGGGGGGGGCAAAAGGAATAGGGTGATCTGTAGATTATAATATTCATTTCTCCAGTGGATGGAAAATGGATATGTCAAGCGGATATTCAGAAGACCGTCATTTCGCTCTTTACAGTTAAAACCTTGTTTTATAATTTGATTCACATTACGAAATAAATAACGAAAAGCGTAATTCGCATGGCTTTTTTCACAGGGTTTGATATATACAGTCTATATATATATAATCTTGCAATGCATGACTAGTGTAATGTAAAAATCCAGCACACCTAACAGGAAAGGTGGCGCATTCCTCACTTTGTCTTTCATCACAACATTTTGTAAAAATGTCCTTTAAATGGATATGTCATACTTATAAGATTCTTGTTTCTAAAACAAAACTTGGACCACGTGGCACCAGTTTGCTTGTACGTGTAAGTGATGTAGATTGATTTCTGTATACACATGCCAAATCTCTCACACAATATTTTGGTATTGCGTTTTTCTTTTCAAGTATAAGTAGTTCGTACGTGTGTTGGTATTGGAACTAAATAAAGTGTGTTAATTCACATCTTACAGCCCTGCAAGCAGCTATGTCTGTTCACGTGACGTTATCTTTGATATGTCATCTTATTGGACCTTCTCAAGCATACTTGAAGAATGCATATCAAATTCTGAAAAAAGAAATAGCTGACGTTTTCTGTAGCCATGGAAACCCAGAAGCTTGTAGTGTTGTACACAGTGGCGAATGTGAACCGTGTTTAATGCTGTTTCATACGTACATGCTTTAATGTTAGTACAAAATTAAAAAAACAAGTGCCACACGTGTGTTTAACCATGGTTATGTTTTGTGGTAAATATGTGAAATAAAAATGTTGCACTAGAATAAAACAGAGTTGATTTTATCTGTTTCCTACCTAACTCTGGTTACTTGAATATTAGAACACAACCAACTAAAATTGTAGTGTCTGAAGACGATGCCAACATTTACGAAGTGTATTTCGCTGAATATAACAGGATTTCAGTGCCATCTGTCGGAATTGATAAATCGTCATATTGAAAACAGCTCGTCTTTATTATTTGTTGGAATAACGGTTAGGATACTTAATATAAAAACATAACGAAAGAAACCCAAACTTAATATAACAAGTGTTGATACAATACCAACAAATCTTGAAATCAAAAATGGACATACACGTACATAATCAAATTTCTACCAACAAAGATATTTGTTTAAAAAAGGAGATGCGTAACTTCCGAAATTATTAAACAAGCATGTATTAAAATTTACCAATTTTCCAAGATGTCTAAGAACTGATTACTCGTTGTAATATTTTAAATACATGTACTTCAATTACGCTGCTGTGATAACAATCGAATTGAAGTTAAATGTTCTCAAGAAATTCGATAGATTAAAGCTAACTCAAACTGGTGATTGGCTGATTAATCAGCATTGCTAGTCTTATAATTCGTACTGCTTAAATGCTTAGCCTATCTTTTCTACGTTATGTTGCTCGAAGGACGATATAAAAAGTTATGCATGTATTATTCAAACAAATACGAAAATCTACTTAAAACTTTTTGTTTTATTTTTCTTTATCTAATGTTCCATGTGAAACAGTGAACTGTCATCAGATATGTTTATTATATCGAATAGTACAAATGTTTAACTTTTTTGTGTTATTTACAACCCTTGGATCGAAAATAAACACATTTCAAACATCGTTAGATAAGAGAGTTTTGATGTTAAGGATAATAGTTCATGTGTTATGTAAACTAATTCTGAAGACTACGAAAGGACTTTCTCAAGTATTTTAAAATGCTTTTTCTCTCTCTCTAAGTTTACAAGATAATGTGGAGCAAAAAGTTAATTCCATAAAATAATTTTATGTACTTATGAAATTGCAATAGTTTAAAACAGAAGATAGAAACCGATAATTGCATAAAAATGTTCACAATGTTACAAGGAATTGAATTATTGTGTTACAGCATATAATAAAATATATAACAAACATATTTTGTACACTATATGCTGGGGAACGATTACAATATCAGTAAAATACATCAATGTCAATATTACAATATTATCAAATATACGGTAAGTCAATTACTTTTACTTTAATATCGTGTAATATACCTAGCCCACGCTCATAAGGTTTTGTAGTGTTGTAACTACAAATATTTAGTGTTAAATAAAGATCAATCTGGTAAGTTTTAAAATCAAAGACCTCGAAATAATTATGAACATATAACTGTTACTCTATAAACGTCTTTCTCTTCAGGCTATTTGCGACTTTAGATTTATAATCAATTAAAGAAAAACAGTTTCTGAATTTATAACAGTGATGAAAAACAGAAAATAAGCTGTAGAATGTAAAATAATATATAAACTAGATACTTTTGAGAATTACCATCTAGAAGAAAAGTTCTGACACCAGTCTTATTATGAAAACGGCTGATTATTGCATTTTCTTCTCGTTTGTTTTCAAATGACTTATTTTCACAAGATTAAAGATCTCATACCTCTAAAGAGAAAGGCTTGAAATGACAACACTGATTGCAGATCCTACGTTCAGACTTGTTTGTGTGTGGATTATGTATCGATTGCAAGATGGCAGTAAAGAAAGGGAGGGGAAGGGTTCGTTCTACCTGTGACGTCATGGGTGGATAGCACCATACAGCACCTCTGAAGAGCGGATAATTCATCGTCGGCAATGGATATGACAAATATAGTGTGATTGCAATACTATTATTATACACTCTTCTAATTCTTGAAAATCTGTAAAGAACTAAATTAAGAATGTCGTGTTTAAAAATGAAATAAGCCTAATAACACTAGTGTCTTATGACAAATATATCTGTAATCAATCTTTGCTGGCTAGTAAAAAGTGTACATGCAGCAATTTTACTGGTAATCATACTACACCATTAAGAGTGAAGAGTTCAGCTCTTTCATTGCCATGCTTATAGATAAACAACTCTACCAGTGCCACGTGTATTATTAAATACATGTAATTAACTAGAAAAGTATTGCTTTTATTGGCTATCTATTTCTCACAAGCCTTACTTAATATTAAACTATTTCAAGAATAGTTCAAAGGTTGTTTAGTATGTCTTATACATGTGACAATGCTTGCACCCATGGTAGTGAAAGGGTTAAAGATATTTGTAATGATATTTGTTTTTTTTTTTACCATGCGAGTAATTTGTTTGTTTGAAGTTAAGCATCAAGCTACACAATGGGCTATCTGTGCTCTGCCCACCACGGTTATCGAAACCCGGTTTCTAGCGTTGTAAGTCTGCAGACTTACCACTGTGCCACTGGGGGGGCTGCTGGTAATTAGGGCAGCACTTGACGGCCACGTAGGCAGATGACGCCACACGTGTGTCCACCTTAGGCAATGGGGAGGGGTAGAGACGATGATGTCATCGACATCAGAGATGATGATGAAATAGTTTCACGAAATGTCAGCTTTGCTACGACAGACAAAAGACAGAGAGAGCGTTGCTAGGCGTGACGTCATAGTTCCACAAAGTGGAAACAGAAGGTGCTGCTATCTTAGGGTTTGTTTGTTTTCAATTTCACGTAAAGCTGCACGAGGGCTATCTGCGCTAGCTGTCCCTAATTTAGCAGTGTAAGACTAGAGGGAAAGCAGCTAGTCACCACCACCCACCGCCAACTCTTGGACTACTCTTTTACCAACGAATAGTGGGATTGATCGTCACATTATAACGCCCCCATGGCTGAAAGGGCGAGCATGTTTGGTATGATGGGGATTCGAACCCTCGACCCTCAGATTGCGAGTCGAGCGCCCTAACCACCTGGCCATGCCGGACCACTATCTTAGGGAGGGGTAATACCAGAGGACCTGTTACTATATATCCAGATTGTGTTACTAAGACTTATAGGCGGGTGTTATTGTTAAAGTTTTATAGGTGGATGGCGTTACCAAAGTTCTGGAATACTGTTACTATAGGTGGATGATATTAATAAAGTTTCTATAGGCATTACTAGATGGATTATGTATATTTTACAAAGGTAGATGGTCTTTCTCTATGTGTTTCAACATGTAATCGATGGCTAGATTTAATTATGATCTGAAAGCAATACAGTCATTTTATGTATAAAACACTTTACTAATTCATTAGTTATATATTTAGGCGAACGTTTTTTTACATTTCCTGACCTTTCATATGTAAATTATTTATCATTAATTATTATCCTAAAGAGAATGGTTATATAACATGAAAACTTACGACAATTTTATTGTTTCATTAGCTTGTCTTTATGTTACCCATATAACTCGGATTTTTGTTGTTCAGATAAAATATGTACTTATGCTTAGTATAAGTCATATCATTATGCTACATCTAAATATAATAACTGACTGACTTACTGTTTAACTTTACTATTATTTAAAATAGCAACACCTACCATTCACTTGATGTTCTATACATAAAACTTTGAAATAAGCTTCTGTCTGACGTCACTGTTGTTTGTTAGGAAACACAAAGGCAGTCACGTTGTCACACATACAAATGGTGGAGCTAGTAGTCCGGATTTTGCATTTCCTGGCGTTTTTCATTTGTATAACTAACATACAATTGTCCTGAAAAGGACGCTTATTTTCATGTTTAGTTTAATTGTGTATTCACGATATTGGACGTGACATTTCAGTTAGCATTAAATGGTGGTATACTTTATCTTCAGTTGGACTCCATAAACTGATTATTGAATAAACTATTGTAAAAACTGAAACATCTTAGCTTGTAAAATACATAATTAACTTTTATATAATTTTTTTTTACATTATGTTCATATTACTATTTCAGTTCGTTTATATTTTTCATTTGTGTAACAATATGTGAAACATAAATAATATGAGACATTGTACTAAAGACATGCCACTGCATAAATGATTTAATGCAAACTAATCATATAAGATTTCAGTTAGTAGGCTCAGAAAAACTAGTTTATCGACTATTTCAAAGCAGATATTTCCTCACATATATTTTGAAACTGTTACAGTAACATAACTTATCTTTTCACTTAAAAATTATACAAATCAGTTTTGTGATTTTCTTATACAACAACCACTTTTAATCATAGTGTAATATACTTGCTACTTTAGCATATGTAAGTAAAATCTCAGTCTTAAATATTATACATACTGAAACACTTGTTAACAAACGTAGCCTTCAATGAAGACCTATTGTTTGCAACCTTCTATCCTTCCCGTTGATTCTAATCTGATTTCCCTGAAAGTAAAAATTTTAGGTTTTACTATTATTTTTTGTGGAAAACTATTTGGGTTTTTAAAATATATCATGGTATTTTTATATAAATTACAAGGAGTTATGTTTCTTATATTATTATTTATGAACTTTCATTACAAAGTTAAAATAGGATATACGTCGTGGTTGCAGTGAAATTAATTCTAATTTTCTTATTGATATAAAATTCTATATGTTTTATTGACCTGTTGTTTGAACCGTGCAAAATATTAGTTTTCACTAAACTCTCTTTTAAGTATTCACAAAAGTGTAATAAACTACAAAAAGCTTAAGATCCAAAGTAACATTTATAATACCATAATTTCACCTTATTCTTAATTTTTCATTTCAAGTAAATCATATTTAAACACAATTATATGTGGGTATCAGAATATTTTACGCTTGATAATTTTAAAATATGAGCTGAATTGAAGTTCTGTTTGGGTTTTTTTCTTGATCCTACTTAACTACAAATATCTATTGTTGCCACCATAGTTAGTAAAAATTTTCAGAATCACATCCAGTGTGTTTGAATCTCCACAGAGCCTATTTTGTGTTTAATAACGCTTTTGTCATAAAGACGTAAAATGTTAAAATTCAACATCCTCCACATAATGAACACCAATATTTTAATTACAAAAGTTGAAGACTTACCTGATTTTCTTTCCTATTTTTCACTCTTTCTATCTTAATTTAAGTACTTGTAGGAATACAATTAAGAAACACATCAGAACAGAGCTTCTCCGGAAAAATAAATCATATTAATAAATGTGCGAGGAAATTATATTTTCCATGTTGTTGGTTGGAATATTTGATTTGTTAAAGCTCTATGGCAGCCATATTTCTAGGAAAATCTCAACTTTGGAAAGATTTTGTATATTTAGTTACAGACAAGCTAGGAAATGTTCAGTATTCTTCGTAAAATATCTCCTGTTTTTACTTGGAATTTAATATTTATTTACTTTTGTTTTCGAATTTGAAAGTTACTTAAACATTTCAAATCAAAAATTTCCAGAATGCTTGGAAAGAAAATGATAAACTCACCAAAGTCAAATGTAATATAAATATTTCTGGTTGTTGATTTGAACTTTTAATGGAAAGAAAAACCCAACAACAACAGGATAATTGCAAAAGTAGAATAATTGAAAAATAAGTACTTCAAATGTTGAACTTATAGCAACAAAACAACTGTAAAAGTTAAGAGAAAAAAATGTCTAATAAAACCTAAAACATGTTATGATTTATTCAGAAAATTCGAATAAAACGTTAAAATAATGAGACACGAGCTTTAAAAACTTATTATCGTCATTTTCTTGTTTTGACGTGTGTTGTAATAGAACACGTCTGTAGTTCTTCTTGAAGAAAGTCATTATAATATAATAAAAACATATATCGCCCCCCCCTCCCGTCGGCGAC
>NW_013665813.1:433938-441950 GCF_000517525.1 Limulus polyphemus | reverse complement strand
CCCTACCACGACTCATTATAACGCCCCCACGGCTGAAAGGGCGAGCATGTTTGATATGATGGGGATTCGAACCCTCGACCTTCAGATTGCGAGTCGAGCGCCCTAACCACCTGGTCATGCTGGACCACTATCTTAGGGAGGGGTAATACCAGAGGGCCTGTTACTATATGCAGATTGTGTTACTAAGACTTATAGGCGGGTGTTGTTGTTAAAGTTTTATAGGTGGATGGCGTTACCAAAGTTCTGGAATACTGTTACTATAGGTGGATGATATTAATAAAGTTTCTATAGGCATTACTAGATGGATTATATATGTTTTACAAAGGTAGACAAACTTTTAATGGAAAGAAAAAACCCAACAACAACAGGATAATTGCAAAAGTAGAATAATTGAAAAATAAGTACTTCAAATGTTGAACTTATAGCAACAAAACAACTGTAAAAGTTAAGAGAAAAACATGTCTAATAAAACCTAAAACATGTTATGATTTATTCAGAAAATTCGGATAAAATGTTAAAATAATGAGACACTAGCTTTAAAAACTTATTATCGTTATTTTCTTGTTTTGACGTGTGTTGTAATAGAACACGTCTGTAGTGGACTAACAATGCTAGAAACCGGGTTTCGATACTCTTGTCGGGCAGATCCCAGAAAAACCTTTGTGTAGCTTTGTGCTTAATTATAAACAGTGCTTAATTATAAACAAACGTATCATATATTAGGAAACGTTATTTAAGTTTTTGACAAATAATTAAATTTGGAAAGACTCTGTTAGCAGTTACAATTATATTAACTTGGTTTGAACATATTTTGCTTTCTCCCTCACCCAGCAAAATCTAGTTAACGAACTATACCGTTATTAGTTATGTGCTATAAACTGTTATATATTTTTTAATTAATATAATTTTAATAGAGTTAATCACTTGATAAACTTGATTTTTCGTCTCCTACATAACAAAGAAATATAGAGAAGAATTTATGTGACTCTTGTAACAGAGAATATTTTTCTTGCCCCTGTTAAAAGAAAACGATTTAATTGCTCCTTATAACAAATACTTGAATCACTCGTGATAACAGAAAATTTCTTAAGTGTCCTTTAAACAAAGAGCGGATTTTACATGCCCGTGATAAAAGAGAATATTTTACACGCCATTGAAAATAAAGGGTATTTTAAGTGCTCTGATAAAGAATATTTTAAAGGTCCCCTGGTAATGAAAATCTTACGTACGTGTTCTAGGAGCACAATGGCTTTCTCATCTATTTATTAACAGGTAATTGTCATATTGAGAGCCAACGTACATTTCACTGGTAAACTTGTAATAAGCATAAATTTTGTTAATTCGTGGCAAAATATTGTAGGACTACATAATGTGTAAATTTAGTATTTTCATTAGGTATAATACGCATTGTTTTTCATCAATAAATTCTAATTCAGAAAGGTTGTTTGTAATTAAGCACAAAGCTACAAAATGGGCTATCTGTGCTCTGCCCACCACGGGTATCGAAACCCGGATTTTAGTGTTGTAAGTCCGCAGACATACCGCTGCGCCACTGGGAGGCAATTCAGAAAGCCTATCACCATTAAGTATGTAAAAATTAATGTTTTTTATGGTCATACAAATCTTTCACTTTTTCCTATATATATCGTTATTAAAGTCTGTCTACATATAGAAGATAAAAACACAACAACATAGATACAGTGAAAATAATTGTGTCTTGTCCTGTACTTCTGTCTTACTTTAACACATACTGAAAACCTGTTGCTATAAAATTTCCTTTACATGTGTATTGTACTTTGTTTGCTGTATCACACACGTATGACAACTCATCATTAAGCTGTTTTATTTTTCCTGAACAGATTCAACCGAACCAAATGATTCATGTAAGGCTTTTCCACTTGATTAAAAAATATATTTCTGGTATTTCGGAAAGATGTCCAGATATTTTTAGTGCCTTTTTACTTACCTTGTTTATTTGTTTTTGTTTGTAGTTAAGCACAAAGCTACACAAAGGGCTATCTGTGCTCTGCTCACCACGGGTATCGAAACCCGGATTCTAGCGTTGTAAGTCCACATACATACCGCTGGGCCACTGGGGGGGGAGCATCTTGTTTATATTACACCAGATATTTTTTGTTAGATCTATTTTGTATCAAGGTGTTTCCATGAAAAAAAAAAGATCTAACTTTTATTATTTTATATGATTTAGATCCTGAACCATTCGGTATTTTTTAGACGTCAAACTGATGCTAAAGAAGTGATAAATTATCTGTATGAAGGACATAGGTTAAAGGTTCTTAGACAAAAATCGATATTTTAAGCTCCGAGCGTCTAGATTGTTTTTTATTACGCGTTTCACAAGGTTTTTAACATCATTAATTTTCAGTCCAGTGACAAGGACGGTTCACATGAAGATACACACTTATTATCATGCAGGTCCTTTTAAATCTAGGGATTTAAGCCTTTTTTATAGCGACAACAATAGCCTTTGGAAGTTTGTACTTGTAAGATCCGAGTTTTATCATCAGAAAACCTAGTATGTTTTATGTACTCTGTTGCTAGAAGCTTACTCACACACTCCCCTTGTTTGTTCTTGAACCTTAAAACAAGAGTACTATATTGATACTACAGGAACATGTGACTGTGTGCGTGTGTACAGTGCACTTACCGTATTTCAATCACTGAAACATTTGAAGATTTTCAGTAAATATAATTAAATTTTCTTAGATGGCATTTAAAGAATATGTGAAACTAATATATCTCTTAATGACACTCGTATAAAAGGCACAAAATTTATACAGAAAAGTTTGTGCCCAACTAATAAAAAAAAAACATTTTGTGAATGATGAACATGGAGTAAAACAAAAAATAAAGTTATATTATGAACATTTCTGATGGTTCATTTGTTGGAATTGTCGGGGTCTTCCTGTTGCAGACATATGTTGTAATTTTTCTTTCTCTTTTTGTGTGTGTGTGAGGTAAATGCGTTTGATTTAGAAACTAATAAGTTAATAAATTGTTATCAAATCAAACCTACTAGATCGTGATACTTCGCACACAGTGAGTAAACTTGGTGGAGAAAGGTCACGTGCCGAAATATGTTTACTGTAACATAAAGAAGGACTTTCTAATTCGTTTATAACAGATAATAGTAACATGTATTCAGACTTAACATAAATGAGAAAAATACTACATTTTAAACAACATAGTAATAAATAATAGAAGGAATATAACTCGTTTTAGTTCACTATGTAATTACAAAAAACTTCGTATAAAAAGTTGTTCAGTTCATTGGAAGTGAGCAAGTTATACTATGTTAATATTTTGAAAAGCACCACCAAACTTTTAATTTGAACGTCTGTAAGCTTTTAAAAACCGTTGCTTGAATACAATAATAAAACATATTTTTAAGTGAGTATATGAGTACTATTTTTCTTGATATATCCACTAGCATTTATATTTAATACTTTGATGTAAATTATTATCAATGCTTAAATCTCGACATTTGTAAAACCTTTAAATTAAAAATCCCAATTGTTAAAGTATTGTACACAGCCGTCGTGTATGTGATAATGGATCTATATATATTTAATATACACACACATAAGTAAAATTAAAGTAGGCACATCGACAAGCAGCTTAAAAATTACTTATTGACTTTAAGTTGTTGTAAAAGTACGAGGGTTAATTATGCTTTGCCTCTTTCATGTCTACGTGTTTTAGGGAGTTCTCATATGTAAATCACCTCTTGGGTTTCATTTTTGTTTTCAAGAGCTAAGAAAACTGACTCAATTACACAGTCGTCGTCTAATAGAGGAAACGGAAGAAGAAGAACATTTAGCTGCTAAAATTGGAACTAATCCAGACTTTGTCGAGGGTGGAGGCCAGAGGAGTTTAAATGAGAAATAAGTAATCTGTTTTATTCGCTCTCAATATACAACGCCACAGTCATTTACCTCGTGTGTCATGCGGTGCTGACGCAGTGATGATTCTATTGGTTGTTAACAATAGTCGTAAACGTCAAAGTTTGCCCACGTAGCTTTACTTGCAGAAACTGAAGGCAGGCAGCCAATTTTCCTTGAAATGCTCAGTATGAGGAATGGTTTAATTAAGCCATGTTTAACTGTCTCAAGTTTTTGGAATCCTTCAAGAGTTGTATTTGTTTACGGCACGATTTGTCTAGGCTAATTGTCTAGCTGGCTGACAACTAATTCTGTAGTTACTGTTCAGAATAACTCAGCTATATGAGAACCCAGTATGTTATTAAATTCTAATGGAAAAGAGGCCCTAGCTTGTCTGCACACATCAGATATAACCTTTTTCAATATTCCTTCACTTTCCGTATAAATTCATCGAAACTTTCATCTCTGAAGTCAATATTCTTTCCTCAGTATAGAATGTTTCAGAAATAATGTAATTTAATGAAAAAAAAAAGAGTTGTTTGATAGATTTTTTGTCAAATTTATCCATGAAACTAATTACGAACTTTAGTCATCCTGTATAATTTTTTTCTATACTGGCCGCTTACATATTCATAAATAAATAAAGAATAGAAAGCAAGTGAAAATAATAACTAAACTAGAAAGAACATCATCAGCAAGATAACAATAAAATACATTGATCTTGCGTTTCAGAATGATTTTATTCCATTTTCAGCAAATACATCTATATGATAAAAATAAAATAGAACTTAAAAATACAAATTATAACGAAACGTTTAGTTGTCTAAAGATTCCGTAAAGTGAGAAGTAACTAAAGGATGAGTAATGGAAGTTCAAATGATTTTAGCTCTAGAGAAAAATCGTGGATGTAATGATAGGAGACTACATCCAATAGGAAGAAGTCTCTTAATGAATACTTCCAGGTCGCTACAGCCTGTAATTAATATTTCGAAGAAATGATGTTACTACGTGTTTCAGCGTGTGTGTGTGTGTTGACAGAAGAGTAAAGTTCGTTCCCTTGTGTTCATAGATACGCTTAAAAACATTTTATCTGTGTTTGCTATATTGTCTTTATAGTGAAAAAAATGTTTTGTTTGGAAAGAAAGTTTAAAGATAATTCTAAGTTGTAGTTGGAGGAAGTATTTCTGTATCAATTTTGTAAGTTGATTTTTTTTTGGTTAGAATTAAACTCGGTTTATCTACATGTAGAAAGCATGAAAAAATGGGCTATTTAGGGATTTTTGGTTAGAATTAAACTCGGTTTATCTACATGTAGAAAGCATGAAAAAATGGGTTATTTAGGGAAAGTAATCTCCTCATCAGACCTTTCTAAATTTTACTCCTTCAAATCACATTTATTTCACGAAGAACTATTACCTGCTTTAAAAGAGCTGGCTTCTAACACACATGTTATTATCACACAAGGCCCGGCATGGCCAGGTGATTAGGGTGCTCGACTTGCAATCTGTAGGTCGCGGGTTCGAATCCCCGTCCCACCAAACATGCTCGCCCTTTCAGCCGTGGGGGCGTTATAATGTGACGGTCAACCCCAATATTCGTTGGTCAAAGAGTAGCTCCAAGAATTGGCGGTGGGTGGTGATGACTAGCTGCTTTCCCTCTAGTCTTACACTGCTAAATTATGGACGGCTAGCGCAGATAGCCCTCGTGTAGCTTTGCGCGAGATTTAAAACAAACAAACTTAACTACAGGCTGAACCAACATAGAACTACATAGATAAACCTTTTTATTAAATACCGTTTCCCATTCTTAAACTATATGATGTTGTATCTCATGAAATTAGAATTTACACCTCGTGAATCAGTTGCCCAAATAATAATTTATAAAATCATTTGTTTTTAGAAAACTCGTGGCTTTAGGAGGTTTGTGTCGATACTAGTAAACTAAAATTTGTGAATCTATGATACATTTTTATTTTCTTAAATGTTTTTCCAAATTTGTATATAGGAAATTGGCTGTTGTTTGTTTTTCGGTTACAAGTACACCTTATTCCATAAAGTCTAAGAAAAGCGTTATTTTCTATGTAGCCTTATCAATATCTTTTTATCATATCCTTTTACATCTTATATTTTCTGTGATTCTTTTATCAGGGTTTACTTTTGTCTTTGTTTTGCAAGACGTTTTCATTAGAACTCTTAAATCAGTAATAGGAAACAATGAAAGGAATATTCCTTCGTCGTATGTTCAGAGCCGAGATATAAAATAGGTTTCACTTATCAATCTGAACATCATTCTGTTTAAATCAAGAATCAGACATATGTTTGTCAGTTTTTCCTCGTTTAAATAAATTATTTGGGTACCTTTTTTTTGTTAAAGCTGGCAATTCTGTTGCTTTAAAAAATGCAGCATTTACTACCATTGCTACATGACAAAGCAGTCCCTTCAGATTTAGGGGCCATCTTATATAACTCCTCATAATTCACCAATAAATATTATTATTTGATTATATGTTACAGTATTTTATATGTTGTATAGTTTTTGTATTTTTTTGTTAGGCAGATTTAGCTATTGTTAATCTTACTAAAACTGTGTGTTTATTTATCACCACTAAAACTCCATAGCGATGTTACTTTCCCGATCAGTCCGATGTCCTTATTAATTTAAGATTTGACGTAAGAGTATCGCAGAAGGAACATAACTACTTACAGGTTAGACCTAGTGAGATGAGAAGCATTACGCTTGTTTATTATTTACTATGAACATTTTGCTCTGATATCTTATATTTTTGTTGAAATGCAGTATGTAACGACGAAAAAAATAGATAACTGATGCGACTTTAGACTTAAGAAAACATTTGTATCGTGATTTAATCAAAACTTAGAATGGAACATGTCTTAGATCTCAACAAAAATCATCTCTAACTGTCAAATTGTTTCGTTTCTAATTTTGAGCAATTTTCTGAGGGAGACATTTCTCATGAGGCTTTTTTATAAAACATTCTGTAAATTATAATGTAAAAATAATACTAGAACGTTCATAGGACATCGCATGACATTACAAGCTAATTTTTAATACTAAGATAAACAAAAAGCTTATTACTTCGAAATTAAAGATAATTAACGTTGTGAAATGTTTTTGAATAAGCATCAACGAAAATATATGCAGCAATAATGACCTCTTATGTAGAGCTATAGAAGCAGGTGGCTGGTGTTCTTATGTAGAGCTATAGGGGCAGGTGGTTGGTGTTCTAAACAGTAAAATCTCAGTAATAGTTACTAAAACGTTATTTAAAATTTAAGAAAAAATCAATTTCATGGTAATGCTAATTTTACACTGTTTGTGGTTTCTTGTTTTCTTTCCGTCTCCCCAGTGGCTCAATGGTAAGCTTCAGAGCTTATAACGCTAAAAATAGAAGTTCAATACTCGCATAGGGCACAACGCCTATTGTGTAACTTTGCGCTTAACAAACAAACGAACAAATGTGTTCGTAGCGATAATCGCTATGATCAAAATTATCTTATGGTCGTGTTTAGCGTACACAACATGATAACATCAAGCTTAACAAAACAACAGTTTGTGTTTACCCTAAAATCTATCCAACTATTTTTTTAGTTTCGCTAAAATGACGATTAATCATAGACTATATAACGTTCTTCCCTAACAACGAGCCCCCCAGTGGCACAGCGGTATGTCTGCGGACTTACAACGCTAGAAACCGGGTTTCGATACCCGTGGTGGGCAGAGCACAGATAGCCCATTGTGTAGCTTTGTGCTTAATTACAAATAAACAATAAACCCTAACAACGAAGTGAAATACTTTACCATTATGCGCTCACTACACATTCAACTTCTACATCCAGTAACATTAAGAGTAATTAGAACAACAATGTGTTATAATACTTAATAATGAGTTTTGTTTGCGTTACAAGATTTTTGTTAATAGATAATCACGTTTTGAACCAAATTTGTTGAAATGTCATTTTATTAGTTTATACAGATTGAGAAGGGCCCGGCATGGCCAGGTGGTTAGGGCACTCGACTCGCAATCTGAGGGTCGCGGGTTCGAATCTCCGTCATACCAAACATGCTCGCCCTTTCAGCTGTGGGGCGTTA
>NW_013665813.1:420156-433917 GCF_000517525.1 Limulus polyphemus | reverse complement strand
CAAAAACAAACAAACAGATTGAGAAAAGCTTTACATTTAGACCCTAATTTTCAATATGATTGTGGGGGAGTACCATGACTCCAACATGATGATGCTCCAGTATTCCCGGAGTTATTAGATGTTGTATGTTCAAGAAAAAGAATTTCAAGTTGAAACGTAGATACAAGATATACGTTTTATGTCTTTAAAATATGAATCACTAAATTTAGACCCTTCAAAAAGAAAACTCAAGAAGAAGGTTTACAACTTTTTTACGATTGTGTTTGTTACTTAACCACAGATGGATTTGTTGTCCATAAGCAAAGTGATTACTTCAGTAAATTCAGCTTTTACTATTACGAAGCAGATGACTCAACTACTTTCCAGAGATGAATTCAGAAAACTAACATAAAGTGCTTAAATTCGTGGAAATACTGGAACATCCTACTTTTACTCATCTGTGTAGGGAATAAAACAATGCTTGCATGCAAATCAGGTTTTGTTCAGTCGTTTATTGGAATAGTTACGACTTTACGCAGTACAGGTGACGTCATTATTTTATGCTTCATGCAAGAACTAATCGACGTGACTACGATGTTGATTTCGCGCAAAGCTACAAGACTACGCGACGGCTATTACGTCTGCGCTAGTTGTCCCTGATTTTGAAGTGATACACTAGAGGAAAAGGCAGTTAGCAAATACTACTAACTGTCAACACACTCTTATCAGACAGAAAAGTGGGATTTTACTGCCATTCTTATAACGCATTCACAGCCCCAAAATAAGGAGCACATATTCCGGCACGCTAATCACTAGGATACTTGGTGTAACAAGTAGTATTCGTCTGACAATTAATTGGCCTACACTTCATGTTAAAAATCCGAATTTCATTACAGTTAGATTTAATTATAATTTCTGTACGAGGTCATTATATTTACAAAAGAAACATAAACATGAATTTTTTTACCATTTATTAAAGATAAAATTAAAAGGAAATTTGTTGAAATACATTTTACTGAAAAACCAAAAACATATTTGTATCCGAATATTTTTAGTTAGCCACTGAATTTGTTTTAGCTAAGCCTTTATTGATAAACTGTGATGTTGGGTGTGGAAACAAAGGGCCAGAACAAGTGCATTTGAATGTTGTTGTAATGTGTTAACCTTTATGTGCCTCGTTTTCTGAAAGCACTGTATTTTATAAAATTTATTTAAAATTCAATAAATAGCTGTGAAAGCTGCCCACAGTAGAAATTCGTTTTTACAGTAATTAGTAATTATTTCCAGTGACGATAAACAAATTAGAATTGGACGTGAACTGCATTAAATTATCAAAAACAGCAACAATTTTCAGCGTTGCTATTTTGGTGTGTTAAGAGGACAACATCTTCTCAATAATACCTTATAGGTATTCAAGACCAACCAGAAACATGAGTACATTGGCTGTGCGTGACTGGAGTATCAAAGTTCAGCAATGTTTTCTGGTTAACTGGGACTCATGAAGTACTTATAGGAACTGGTAACTGTTTTTTGTCCTCATATGTTCTTGGAAATTGTTAGCCCATACGTATTGTTCTTTTGTTCAAAGATACGGTAATATCTGGAATGATATATGATACCATACACGAAGAATATTATTGGTTTCAGACAAACAAAGTTAACTTGTGTTTGGAAGACGATATCATATAACAATAATATCACTTGTAAAAAGCTTCACGACTTAGAAATAATAGGAACAATAAAAAAGAAAAACTTTAAATTTCCCAATCTCACATGGCTTCGTTTTTTGCTCTCACTTCGAGAATTATATATATTATACTATATCTAAGCCATGTAATATTTATTTGCATGTATTGTTTGTTATTAATAGCTTAGTTTCAATTCTGTGGTTTTCTTACCCATTTGCATATAAACCAACTCGTCTAAAAGATCGAATGTCCAAAATACATAAAAATATTGGACTAAAAATTTATTGAATTACTAAGCATTTATCAACTAAAATTAAAATTTATTTAGATACACCAAGGCAACATTATAATTTAAAATATCGGGAATTTTCCATTCAATCCATTAACTTTGGTGTAATTAAATTCAAATCAAATCATTACTTAAAAACAAATAAATAACATATCTTACTTTTTTTAGAAATTTTTTTTTTGGATTGTAAAAAATAATATTTCGGTTGTTTCCTCATTTCTAAATTAATGTTGGTACTTCTTAAGCCTTAAGTGATATGCAATTTCTATAGATCTTTAACACTTACATCTGTAAAAACAAATCTGGAAAAAAGCTTGACCATATTTAACTAATTAAATCATCAAGTCATTGCAGGCTTAGTCAACGTGGACTCTGGTAAAGGTGAAAAACCAGCAAGCAGCGAGTTTTGTACAATTAAAGTTTACTTTTACATTACACCACCTACATTAAAATATATCTTGGAGAAAAGTTATTTTATAATTTAACATATGAGACCAGTTTCTGGGATGTTTGTCTCAGAATTAACACAATTCGTGGAAATGTTATTCTAGACAGTTTGAGAAACATTTCTTCATAATTAGCTGTAACAAAAAGTTTTTAGTTATAAAGCACTCTACATTACACTCTTGAAGATAGGACGTACACATGCTACCTCAGAGTGGTCGTTACAAAGAGGTCTTACAAGAAATATTCTTGGCCTCTTTACGTGTAAGTTTAATGAGAGAACTCTTAGCTGTTGGCAAAGTCAGCCGAATCCAGTTGCGTCAGAGGAAATAGTTAGAGGACTGGAATGGCATTCTCAACTAGGGGTATTGCCCCATCTTGTAGATTTTCACATGATTCAGGAGATCCTTTCAGTTTCAAATAAAGCTATCCAGATTTAAGTTGCTGATCAGTTTTATTACCTTCGTAGTGCATCCTAGTTTGAAACGGTCTAAATTAAATTCATCTCTTAAGTTTGGAGAAAATATACTGAATTATAAAAACAACAGTATATTCTATAAGGATATATGCAGACACATAAATTAAAAACGTATATATATATATATTCATATGAATTAATTCTATGATTAATAGAGCGAACATTAATAAAAAAACGTGAAAGTACATTCAATACATATGCTAAATTAGCTCTACAAGTTCGCCTATAGAAGATTGTTTTAACAATAAATAGACAACCCACTTAGTTGATTGAAAATAGGTTTAAATCGCTGTATTATTTGTTCACATGAAAGTGACCTCTGTTGAGAACAAAATATATAAAAATAAGTTTACGCTTGGGAAATGTCAGAATTAATTCATTACCAAAATGTTTGTTTTTGAATTTCGCGCAAAGCTACACGAGGGATATCTGCGCTAGCCGTCCCTAATTTAGCACTGTTAGACTAAGCTAGTCATCACCACCCACCGCCAACTCTTTTACCAACGAATAGTGGGATTGATCGTAACATTATAACGCTCCCACGGCATGTTTGGTGTGACGGGGATTTGAACCCGCGACCCGCAGGTTGTGAGTCTATCGCTCTAACCACCTGGTCATGCCGGGCCTTACTGAAATGTAATACTAATAAGAAATACATAAGCATTGAGAATTTATAAAAATCTATTTTAGGCTATTTAATTATGTGGAGTCTTTATTGAAAATATCATGAAATCATGGCGAAAACTTACACGTTAAGGATAGTAAAAAATAGAAATGTTCATCCTTTCTGTTTGGTTTCCGTTATTGCTATTGGAAATTTAATGAATACAGTGTGTTTGATTTTTTTAGTATATCTCAAATAAACTCATTCAATTGCAAGGATATTGTTGAATTTGTATGTAGATAAACATTTGCTTTTACTTCGCGAATGTAAACCACATATCCCATTTGTAATTCCTAATACACGTATCTTTCCAGATCTTCGAGATAGTAAACTTCGCTTTATTTTTCGTCTAAGGGAAGTAAGATTGAACAGTTCCTCCGGAAATCAAAGGAAATGTCTCTTATTTGGAACAAATGTGGCTTTTGTCCATCCTGCCATCAGAATTTAGTTATGTCTGCTGCATAAAAATGTTTTAGTTTCATATAAAGACAGAGGTCTTGACCATTTCATTTTATTTACTGTTCAGTTAGAACTAGTTCCTAAAGGAATATGCAGCTATATTTCTTTTATCTTAACACACGGTTATTGATGGATGAGAGTTGAGCATGGCATTGAGTTAAAGGAATTCAAATAATATTTTGGGAATAAAAATGTATGAAACTAAATATGAAAGAAAAAAAACTAATTGCATCTGAATTGCATATGGTTCGTAGAATGGAAATATTTTGCTAATATTTAAGAACGATGCATTTTTACTTTTATCTCTCATAAACATAGATATCTCACATTAGAAACTTTCTTGTTTATTAGTTAGTCTTTCTAATTATGCAATTGGTATATTGTATCAGGTAACATGCTGAAACTTTAACAGGCAACATGCTGAAACTTTAACAGGCAACATGCTGAAACTTTAAATCTGTCTAAGTAATATACCATGACTGTTATTAAAAAGTTTATAGTAATTATATAGAATGACGAACTCTACAAGTACTGATACACCATATCAGGATGTTATGAACAGAAATAAATCTTTACTTGTATTATATTCTCAGTTAATTAACACAGATGGTGACAATAGATACTTTGGCATTTAAGGTTAATCAAGGTATCAATTTGGTATTGCTCTTTAAACAGTAATGTTAATGATAAACATAATCGTCTTATTATTATTCGTCTAGAAGTTTTAAAGGCTTAATTCGTAAAAATTAGGCTAGCTTTGATTACATTGTGCGTCTTGTCCCCTCTTCTCCTCCACGAGACATTTTACAAAATGTTTGATAATCTTTAAGTTGTGATGAGAAATCTAATAGAGTGTAGCTTAATACAACCAAGCAGTTCACTGGGTGTATGCATTTTAAAGCATGATTATTTTTAAAATAAAGCATATATTGGTACTTAACAATTAATAACTATCTTTAGTATATTTTATTACCATTAAACGTGTTTTATTATTTTGTCACTAAGATAACAGGCCATAATATGACGTAGAAAAAATTCATTTTATATCAGTGTTCAATAAAAGATAAACGCATTTAGGAATTTGGGTATTATAGCGGATAAATATTGCTACTAAACCCTTGAAATTGCTAGCACTGCCAATACAGTCCCTTATATTATGAGCGATACTTCCTAAATAGCATTACCGAACGGACTCTATAAGTAACACAAATCAATTACATCAGAGCCCTCCAGTGGCACAGCGGTATGTCTCCGGACTTACAACGCTAGAATCCGGGTTTCGATACCCGTGGTGGGCAGAGCACAGATAGCCCATTGTGTAGCTTTGTGCTTAATTACAAACAAACAATTACACCAGAAAATGTTAATGGGCTTTAACTCTCTGTCAGTAATGAGATACAAGACATCAATTTAAACTATTAATGTTGGCATTCGGGGTAGAACAGACACTTTAACTATCAGTTTTAAGGTATTTAGATTAATATTTTGTAATTATGTTTTTTTTAATTCTCTACATTTGTTTAATTATTCTGTAAGTGCTTTTATTTTTGGCCACTTATCCTTTTGGCTACAACCTTGTCCATAAAGTTTAAGTGTAAGTTGCATTTTTAGTGATGTTTGAGTATATAATATATTATATAACACAGATTATTTATTTTCACAATAAAATCAAAGGTATGAAGTTTCTGTATGATTCACAAGTTATAAAGCTTTATAGTACACATTTTAACAAACTCTGTTGCAGAACAATGAAATAAATTCTGGAGTTGAGATTTTCAATTTGATTAAACGGGTATTTCAAAGACGTAAGGTTCATATATAGCCATCTCTAATTTTGAATTACTGATCAGAAAATCAGTTAGACAGGATTTACTGTCACTTTTATAACGCATATATATATCTGAAAACGCAGAAAGTGTTCAGCAGCATTGTGGTGCGAACCATGGATTCCTGATTTGCAGACGGGTACGTTGATCACTAGGCCACGGCCGGTCCTTTTATCAGTGGTTACATTTTCCAAGTGGTTGTTTGCTTGTATATTTAACTAGTGTTGAAATGGCCAAACTAGTGATTTTAAATTTTCAAAATAACAAATCATGCAGAAAAAATTGAAAAGTGACTAAAATTGTCTTTTAAAAATTCTTATATATTTTTCAAGTATTACGCACTGACCTAACATATTCAACTTTCAAGATACAGAATGCACATATGTGAAGGATTATCTAGTGGATAAGCCTATAATTATTCACAAGAAAGTCTTTCACATTTCGTAATGACGTCAAAGTAGACTCTACAGTGGTGGAACGTATTCAACTACTTAGGTAAACCTTTGTTCTAATTTTCATGGATTTAGAACACACTAATTTTCAAGTATAGTCAGGAATAATATATATATACAGAAGTTGAGTACATTATTATACGAGTTTACAGATGATGTCGCCATGTCCAGTCATACTCTGTCTGATGATTGTGCATCTTGATCAAAGCTCTGCAGTAGAGTTTTCATTGAAAAACGACTCATTCATAAAGGTGCCATCTTCAAACACACAATTTCTCCCTGCAAGTTTACATAAGTCCTCTAATTTACGACGACGTCTTCCTAGTGCCTGTTTCAACAGTCTTATTGCACAGAAATCTATAGTCAACTTGATCCGCATGTCTTCATAAGAAATAGCATGAATACCCGTTTTATTCACTAGAGACTTGAGGTATATGACGGTTGAACTGCTATGTCGTGGAAGCATCTTGAATACACGTGACTTGTGTCGTATTTCAATGTATTACTCTTGATTATGTTGCATACTGTTTCTCGTGACAAGTAAGCACCTTTTACCACTCACCTTAGTTTTTCGTGGATTACCACCTATTACAAGACGCCACGACACTTGGCTTACAACGGCTGAGGTATAACTTGTTGAGGTATTTTTCTTGATGGTCCTGGTGCTCAAAGTTTATATATATATATATTCCTTTGTTGTCTAAGGGCATTAAATACGTGGGATATCCCCGTCTTAGATTTTCTACATTCCTGAGTGTGTGAATATTTTTGGTCGGAAAGGGGCTTTTACATATCCATCCAAAAGACGATAAATTTTCGGTTCCATCACACTAAATACGTATCGTCAAACAATGTCAACACGTAGTTCTGATACATTCTATTCCGCCATGACTCTATATTGGCTGAGGATGTCACAGATCTGCTGATTTGAATATTCAGTATCGTCTTAATATAATGTAGCCTGTCTTCTGAACATATTTATTTTTCATGTTTAGAGCATGGTTGAAGTAACCCTTTTCTTATAAGATACACCCACTGCGGCTAAGCGGCAAGGTTAAGAGTTTATAACGCTAAAAATTGGGGTTCAATACTGGCGGGTGGTTCAGCACAGATAGCCCATGTGTATTTGAATTTTATAGTTATGTGTTCGAGTTTTGATAACATAAAATCATACTAATGTAATATATATATATCTCAGATACAGCAAATAATATATGTTCCAGAAAACTTTCTGTTTTCATATATCTGTAAATGTTGAGTGATATTCATTTAGACGGAAGTGGGTACTGTACCAATTACATAAACGTAGCATTCTCTGCTCAGACATCGCAGGTATATTGATCCAGACTAATAACATGGCTGATAAGATATAAGATTTAGGTTTTTCTGTTTCACGTTTTTTTAATTCACGCGTTTTCGTTCACAACTTCAAAAACAATGTTCAGTCCGTAGACTGACAGCCGTAAAGATTATTGTTTGAATTGTTACCGAAGGTTATGAATTAGATAAAAAATTATGATATAGCAAATATCTTTCGTATTTCTCAATATCTACTGTGCCTCATTTATATTCATCTGTATTTGTGTGCGACTTTATATAGAAGTAAGAATAATTTTACAAACTTTTCATCTGTAGCTCCCCTAGTGGAGGTTAAAACTTTTCAGTTTTAATCTTTATAAGAAGATATTGTCCGTTTTATAAATTATCACAATCATTAACTTAACTATATATATATATATACATAATCCCCTTACTAATTTGTTTTAAGATATACTAACGCAACAGGTTCTCTGGATTAGTGGTAAATTCACGGATTGCTATCTTGTTCCAAGTATGAAACAAGTCAAACTTAAGAGTAAAACAGCACTTGATACTTGATAATGTGATATTTTTGTGGTGTTAGGCATAGTTGGTCGATTTAGGTGAAATGAAAGAAGCAACACTCAGTGTTGAAGTTGAAACTGGTAAGTAAACCAAAGGGAAAAATAGCTGTTCGGCTGGAGTTAGGACTATTGCGTTGTCGTGTAGTTGTAATATAAAATAGATAATCAAACTCAATTGAAATATAAAGGTACCAATAAATGCTAACAGTACTTAGAGAAATATAGGTCAAAATAAATGTTATTGAAAATATGAAGTTAAATCACAGTCGATCAGCAAATTTTTAAGTTTATTACCTAAGTTCTGACTAAAGATCCAAAATGCGACTAAAAACATTCGCTAAATTTGGTGTTAGGTGTTACCTTCTGTGGCCGGGTCTGTTCCTGAAACGATATACCGATAACCAGTGATGGACGAGGTACTTCGGATTCTTGTGATAAAATTTTTCTGATTGACCAGCTACAAAAAGAAGACGAGCTTAATATGAAATTTTGGCGTTTTCAAACAGTTTCACTGAGTCGTGAAAGAAGTCTTGTCATCACATTGAGTCATGAAAAAAGTCTTGTTATCACATTGAGTGATGAAAGAAGTCTTGTCATCACATTGAGTGATGAAAGAAGTCTTGTCACCACATTGAGTGATGAAAGAAGTATTGTCATCAGATTGAGTCATGAAAGAAGTCTTGTCATCACATTGAGTCGTGAAAGAAATCTTGTCATCACATTGAGTGATGAAAGAAGTCTTATTATCACATGAGTCGTGAAAGAAGTCTTGTCATCACATTGAGTCATGAAAAAGTCTTGTTATCACATTGAGTGATCAAAGAAGTCTTGTCATCATATTGAGTCGTGAAAGAAGTCTTGTCATCTCATTTCATTATTTCTCCAAGAACTTGTAAACATAACATAACTTGTAAACATAACATATTCATTACATGATCATGAGATATGTCGTACTTGCATACTACACGTTTCGAGTTGTTTGAAGTTAAGCACTAAGCTACACATAGGGCTATATGTGCTCTGCCCACCACGGGCATCGAAACCCGGTTTCTAGCGTTGTAAGTCCGCAGACATACCACTGTGCAACTGGGGGGCACACGTTTATAAGGGAGCTTGTAAAAAGTCGTGTAAATTCATCTTCTGATTGTTAATTATTGGTAACGCATACATATATACAGTTTACTGAAGCTGAATTTATGTTTATGGAAAATACAAAGATAATGAGGTTTTGACTCTTGAGTTTATTATTTCAAAGTGAAAAGAATGCGTATTTTATAGATTATTTAAATATCTGCGTTCTTAAAAAATGAAGATTATTCCAAAAAATATTCTAACATCAATAATACCAATACTTACACATTTGTAAGCATAATTAATCCGTTAGAATTTTAATTTTCGATAGTACAAGACATGTGAAAAAACATACAACAAACTGCAATACTTTCCGGGTAAACTGTGGCGTAAGAGCAGCTCTCGAGATTACTTAACATTCAGAACCCACACAACGCCATGCTTGACATTCAGAACCCACACAACGCCATGTGCAGGAGTATTCCGATCAACTGTTATTTAACTTTTTTAAAAAAGGGGGAATATTCACAAACTTATTATTGGACGGGTTTATGACCTCAGGAGGTTACGGATTAAATGAGGGTTTCCCAAACTTTTGTCATTCACGCTCCTCTTTTAATAAATACTGTTTCGTGGGCCCCTGTTTTTTTTTTTACTACGAGCGAAAAAGTGAGTTAAGTGACGACATATAATACACGGATACACATTAAAATGATATATGTGTTGTAGTAATTATTATTTTCATTGATAAAAATATATATCCGAAAGCTCAGTTTCGCAATACTGCACTGCTCTACCGCCCACACTTTTGGAAACTTTGTTATTTCATTTCCTTTCTCTTGTGTTATTTGACCGTTTCTTTATTGCGAATTCTTCCTTTGTTTTGACTGTCGAGGCAGTATAAGATAGTTGAATATAAGTTTTATTCTATTTAGAATATAAATAGTATTTATCTTAAACATATTTTATTATTTCTTAATATGAAGGAACTGTTATTGAACTTTAACCAAAACACACACACACAGAGTTCATAAAAATAATAAAATGAAGTAAATACGTACTTTTGATAATTCTTAGATTGTTCTTATTTCATAGGCATTACAATTTCATTGAGTTTATCAATTTAAAAATTATAGAAAGTTCATTATTGTTTTATAATTCTACTCCATTTTATCAGAAAACATAGTAATGTTATACACATCTTTTACTGAAACCAAATTATACGTTTAAACCTGCATTGTAGTTTATGAGAAAATAAAGTATCAATACAGCGAAATACGCACGTATTGCAAAGAATGAAGATACGGGAGGCCCTCCACTTAATCGGCAGGATTGAAACCTGTCACTAAATATACCCGTCTTTTCAGCAATGGGGACTCAATAATGTGACGGTCTATCCCATGATTCGTAAGTAAAGAGTAACCCAAGACGGTGGATGATGTTGACCAGCTACCTTCCATGATGTTGACCAGCTACTTTCCATCTGGTTTATCACTCCAAAATTAGAAACGTCTAAAGTAGCTTTGCGCAAAATCGAATACAACAAATAAATGGAAAAAAAAAGAAATATCACTGATCTTCTTTCCGAAATTTTAGAGATAACTATTTTAATCCTTCATTTCAGTTTATTTCAATCTTTTAGCATCAGTGAAAGTAGTTTCTGGATGTACATTTAGATAACATCGAATGCCCTTTTGATATGTTATCATCTCATTTTTCTCAATTTCCCAAAGGATTTACGTTAGAAGCATTAATTTACACCGAAAGTCAGACCAGCGAATTAGACCAATATGTAGGTCTAAACAGACCAGACAGACCATTACTCACCAGAGAGACCTTAAACCAATACGAGATTCGCTATCAAGAAGTTTCTAGGCAACCTGGAAGCAATAAGATCGTAAAATGTCTATTTGGCAATGTAGTTTTTTGCTTGTTTCTCCTTGGTCTTTACGTTTCACTTTGATCGTTAAGGTTCTAAGTTTAAGTGCTTCGTACGTATATTTGTGTATGCTGTTTATAACTACTCAAAAACTTCATTTCGTGCAAGAATGATATTGTGTTAAATCTAACTGCCTTCATATAAACATATCTTTATTTAGAATGTTTACATTTTTCAAATATTTACTGCTTATTTATACGTTTTCTATTCAGAAAAAAATATCGTAGTGAGGATTTTAGTATACGTGTTAACCACTTCGATAATAGCTTGTGAAATCTCTAGAGGAATCTAAGTTTTTATTAAATATTCGCAAAATTGTTGTGGATTATTTTTAAATTGTGAATTAAATGGACGAATAATAAGAGACGTTTACTGTTAAAATAAAAAGCCAGTGCATTTGACATGTTAAGTATATATATATATACTTTGTCATTACTTAAAAGTTTCTATTTTACAACATTAAAATATTATTAATATGTGCATAGTTGACTATAAAAAATATCACGTATGTTCTAATTAAATTTGTTACTTCGCAGACAAACATTTAATAAGCAACTGTAACAAGTGATTGGTAGTATCTGAAAAGTATTGAAATGGGTATATTTGTTCTCATTGCTATTTGAGCTAGTTTTTTTTTATGTTTGTAGTGATATTTAATTAGACATCACGAATTTTCATATATATACTATTTCAACTCGACATTAAGAAATATAATACGTGCCTCTTTTCTCGAAAATCATTAAATATCATTTCCTTGTAACAAAACACACTAAGCCACCTGTGCTGATTATATACACTTTTTAAATGCCTAAATAATTATCTTTGTTTGTGGTTAAGCACAGAGCTATACAATGGGCTATCTGTGCTCTGCCCATCACGGGTATCGAAACGCGGATTCTAGCGTTAAAAGTCCGCAGACATACCGCTGTGCCACTGGGGGCCCTAAATAACCATGATACTGAAAACAAGATTAAAATAGATAAATCATAAAAAAAACCTATATATAATTCGAACGTTTTCTGAAAGCATGCCTTTCTTTTTATTCATCCCTGCAGGAGAAAGGTCAACTTTCTTTAAGGACTCAGATTATTGAGGTTATCGTTCGTAAATGGTTTTAGAATATTAGATTTTTTATGAAATTCAGAAAGATTAATGTCCTGTTGAAAAATAAAACAGAATAGAAACTAAAACGGTTATTAGATCGATGATTCAAATAAAAAATGTCAGTATATATTCAAAAGTTGATAGTCTGCTGAGATTAATCTAGTTGAAATTATCTGATAAAACTAAGATATTAGTTTTAGACGTTCAACAACCTCTCCTTGGAGATTATTCGACATTTTGCCTCCAGTTCGAGACATCGATAACATGATCATCATTATAGAAGTCCATCATATATAATGTAGCATTTTATTTTCGTTTCATTTTAATCATCTGCACATCATCTTTTAATATACCCTCTTAACTGATATGAAATTTATTAATCATTGTTATTGAAATAATAAAACAAGAATGTTCTAAGCAGCTTTTGTCTTACAAAAAAAAGTACGCACTAGCCTACAGTTATCCGAGGTGAGAGTTGACCTAACGCGAATTCTCATAATCAAACAAAATTTGTTAACTGTATTTAGCATTATGAACCTAAACGGCACCTTATACGACACAATGTAAAAACGACTAAATTAGGGATCCTAGGATTCAGACATAAACATTCCTGATTTAGAATTGCTAACCAGAGAGAATACATTCATTTAGCAACACCGGCCGCCGACACTTAATCGAATTACAGGATTGATTACTTTTTGAATTCTCCTACAGTTGAAAGTATATCATATGTCCATACGCGAATCGCGGTCTCGAACCTTGTACCTTTTATAGATTAGGCTACATCCGGCCACTTTCTAACGATTCAAATATGTTTTATGTAACATTCTCTTAGAATATTTTAGTTCATATTATATATGTGCAAATGGATCTGAAACCTATCTTTTAGGGTAAAATATAAACTATAAATAACCTTATAACACCAAAATGTTGTTTTTATTTAATTAGACACTCGACGTTCGCTTTTCAGCTTCTTCAGGAGGGTTCACTAAAACACAAACCAAAAAGCATGGTTGTTTGAGAAACAATCCAGCAACCTTTATACCTTGACCTTGAATCCCTTCAGAATAGTCAACATTGTCTAAAGCATCAACCTGCTAAGATTATTTGAGACTGACTCAATAGGCTGGGAGTAATTAACCAACAGGCTTTATAAAATAGAAATAGGGTTGAGTTCAATTTTGACCCACTTAGAGCATTCCCCATAGTTCATAGCGTTACATAAACATTTTGGTTGAGATTAGCTCAATAGGCTCGGAGGAGTTAGGGTGCTAACAAACATACATTTTGTTTATATATATATGGGAATTTTGAATATTATTTATAAAAACGATGATCAATGCAATGATTAGAGCACTCGACTCGCAATCTGAGGGTCGAGGGTTCGAATCCTCGTCATACCAAACATGCTCGCCAGTTCAGCCGTGGGGGCGTTATAATGTGACGGTCAATACCACTATGGTAAAAGAGTAGCCCAAGAGTTGG
>NW_013665813.1:416815-419309 GCF_000517525.1 Limulus polyphemus | reverse complement strand
TTGGCGGTGGGTGGAGATGCCTAGCTGCCTACCCTCTAGTCTTACACTGCTAAATTAGGGACGGCTAACGCAGATAGCTCTCGTGTATCTTTGCGCGAAATTCAAAACAAACAACGAAACAAACAAACTGTTTTCCCCACATATATGTTATTATGTTTTGTTCTTTATCAATCAACTCATGACAAACCTTCCACCCCTGTGGGACAATAAAGTTTATGGGACTTAAATGTTAAAATTCGTGGTTCCATTCCTCCCGGTGGACACAGCAAATATCCCAGTGTAACTTTGCTCTAAGCAACCAACCAACTAACCCATTAAACCAAATCGTGACAAATTATTATTATTATATAGATATACAGTGGATGGCCATTTTATTTGGAGCTATGAACTATTTCACACCTGGAACTGATGAATTTAGGTTGATCACATGAATAAATAATGGTACAAGCACATTTTCAGGCACTCTATCAGATATGGGGAAAAGCGAAAATATTGCAGAGTTCCAAGAAAGGCATGACAGCAGGTGCTACAGTGGCAAATATAGTTTTATTAATAGGCTGCTCCAAGACATTGGCCATTCAAGTTTATCATCAGTTAACAAAATTGAATAAAATATCAGATGCAAGAGGGAATTGTTCCCGTAAGCACATAATGATAGAAAGAGGAAAGAAACGGTTAGACAAAATGATAAAACCTAACTTTTATTAAACAATACACCATCTGATAGACATTAGATGCAATGCAATCCACACCCGTATCTAACCGTACCTTGCGAAAAACGTTGCAACAAATAGACAATGACGGTAGGAGACCATTGCATAAACCAATTCAGTTACCAATGACAAAACATAACGCCTTGAGTGATGTAAAGAGCGTAGAAATTGGATTAATAAGGACTGGCTAAAGGTGATTTACTCCAATTAACCACGCTTTACGAATTTTTGTTCAGGTATGAGAAGACAGATTTTTAAAAATCCGCTCCTCTTTTGTTTTCAACTGTTCGAGTCTCAGGAGGTGGAATCATGTTTTGGAGCATGTTTTTCTGGCATACCCTCGCCTGTTGGTCTCATTAGAAGATCTGTAATTATGGCTTACTGAAATACATTTACATTGCAGAACTGAGTCCTCAAGAGTTCTCTAAAGGTCAAATATTGAAAATAAAGTTTTTCCTCTGGTAAGCCTCTTACTGAACTAATGAAGTATGACATATTTCACAGCAAGCGTTACGTTTTTTGCCGAAACTGAAACATATATATATAATAGTACTGTACAAAGATGGTAGGATAATGTCAAAAATTAGATTTCATGCTACTTTCAAAGAATAATGAAAGGTAACTCACAAGTGAAACATCAAAATTTTATTACTCTTCCTATTTAGTACAGCAGAAACTTAGTGGAAGTGCTTGAGTTCAGGAAACAGTTAATATTATGTGTGTCCCCCTTTTGCTTGTATAATTGTAGACAGTCTTTCAGGCATTGTTGCAACATATTTAATCAAAGTGGCCTTTGTAATTTTACTCCAAATGTCTGTAGTATACTCCCATAAAATTTCTCTGGAAGTAACTTTTGATTTGTTAAGTTTTTGATCTATCAAATTCCAGATCTGCTCAATTGGGTTGAGATCGGGGGCTCTGCATTGCACCATTTGAATGACTCCAGCAGTTTCTTTCTTAGTTAAGCAATTACTGCATAGGTTGGATGAGTGTTTGAGGTTATTATCTTCTTGATAGTAGAATCATTTACCAGTACTCAAACCACTGGGAATATCATGACGGATCAGTATCTGATGGTACTTGCGCTGGTCCATTAGTCTATCTATTTTGCAAATATCTCCTGTCACCTCAGCAGAAAAACAACCCCAAATCATCACACTGCCTTCCTCATGCTTCATGGTAGGTGCTATGCATTGAGGTAAGTATTTTTCACCTTTTTTCCACTGGACGTACAACCTACGCTTTGAACCAAATATTTCAAACCCGGACTCATCCATCCATAACACCCTTTTACAATCATCAACACTCCAATTTTTGTACTTTTTAGCAAATATCAGTCTCTTGACTATATTTAAATGTGGAAGTAAAGGTTTTTTTAACTGATACACGACCAAATATTCCATTCTCGGTGAGTCTTCTTGATACTGTATATGTGGACATTTTTCTGTCATTTGGAACATGGTTGTTTATTTCATGCTTGAGATCAGTTGCAGTCTTCCTTCTGTCCCGAAGGCTGCATAAACGAAGATACTTAACATCAGTATCATTGAGTTTAGGTGTTCTGCCTCTTCCTTTCCTATTTTCACACTTACTTGTCTCGGTCTCACGATCTAGGGTGTACTTGAGAGTTTTTGGAGAGCATTTCAAGTCTGCAGCAATTTGTCGGAGAGACAACCAACATCACATAAAGCTTTTATGCGAACTCTCTGCTCTACTGAGAATTTTCTATGCTTTTTGGGCTGTGATATGACAACAAAATTTAATATATAGTGTTAAACACT
>NW_013665813.1:414544-416251 GCF_000517525.1 Limulus polyphemus | reverse complement strand
CAGTTATTTCATGTCCTAAATTTGATCAGTATGTTATTCAAGCAGAACCCTTATGACATGACTTTGGTACAAGTATATGGGAATTCTAAAGAATGATAAGTATTCTCACCCTGACTCATTGAATTGTCAACAGGGATCAGTGAAGCATTACCATAGTGTTGAAATTTAGCATGGAAGAATTAACCCCATAAAATTGAAAGAATGACAAAATATTCTCTTGTCCTAACACTGTTGCACCGTACTGTACATGTATATAAAGTTCTATTCTTGCATGTGAGTTAATCATTCGAATACATTATCATAAACAAATAATTCTTGGATTATTCACTTGTATGTTTTCATTTTCTACAATGTTGGGTAGAATAATGTTTCTTTTATAATTCGAACCTTGCATTCAATAACATCTGTTGTTGTCAACTATCTTGATGATATTGAACTGCATAATTACCAAGACATTGGTAAATAAAAAAAAAAAACATTTATGTACCTCCCCCTCTATCGGTGTTAATACAAATAGTTATAATAGAATTTTATTTAATGTCGTTTTCTTTTATTTTTCTGTTTGTGTTTAAGCGCAAATCTAATTTATGCAATAAATTATCTTCGCTGTGACAAGTACGGGTATTAAACCCCGATTTTTTAGCGACATCAGTCCTTAAGCTTACCACTGAATCACCGAGAACTTTCTTAAAAATATTTTTTAATGTTTTAATTTTTTTTGTTAATGGTAAATATCTAATTTGTGTAATAGAACATTTTTTGTCATAGATAGAATTGAAACCTCTTATGCTGTTCAATGAAATTAAAAAGAAAAAGAAAAAAAAACACTTCTATGCACAACTGAATCTGACAAAATACGAAACCAATTTTCAAGTGTCTCCTTCCTCTATAGTTTCTGAATGTATTTGTAAATAATCATGTATTTTAACAAAAACATGTTCAGAAAGAAACAATTTCTTTCTCAACTGATAAAAGTAAAATGTGGCCGACGAATGATCGTGTTAATAGGTCAATGTCTGTACGTTGCTAACGGCATCACATGTTTTCGGCTTTCGCTCTAGCTAGTATTTTGAACTGATAGTCTAGAAATAGACACAAAATGGCAACTGCGATTGACATTTATTTTGAGCAACTTGCTGTAAACAACTTCGTAATGAAGGATCGCCACGAAGCTTTGCCCATGTGTGCGTGCGCACACACACTGCCCTACACAGACACAGGTTGCTCTCGTACAATCATATCAGTAACAAAAACTCAAGCCCCCACAGTGGCACAGCGGTATGTCTGCGGACTTATACAGCTAGAAATGGGTTTCGATACCCATGGTGGGCAGAGCACAGATAGCCCTTTGTGTAGCTTTGTGCTTAATAACAAACGGCAACGACATCAAAGATACACTATCGCAACACGGTCTAGACCCATATTACTCGTAGTGCAACAACTGAAATCGCGAAGTTCGTAAGAACAGTTCTTACCCCATCTTGTTTATAGGGTTTATTGTAATTTCCATCTTTGCTTGGTCGTCCCCAAAACAGTATGTGTGGAAAAAACTTGAACACGACTTATATCTTTAAATAAGCTGGTGTGATGAATTCAGCTAACAATGATGGACTATTCTGGTTACGCGTATCAACGTTGGAGTACATTTGCTGGTTGTAATCTGACTTAGTTCGCTTTCGGGAAGCCCCCCCCCCCCAAGTGGCACAG
>NW_013665813.1:413057-414361 GCF_000517525.1 Limulus polyphemus | reverse complement strand
GCCCCCCCAGTGGCACAGCGGTATGTCTGCGGACTTAGAACGCTAGAATCCGGGTTTCGATACCCGTGGTGGGCAGAGCACAGATAGCCCATTGTGTAGCTTTGTGCTTAATTTACGAACAAACAAAGCTTTCGGGAAATAATATTCAATTACTTTTTAAGTTGTTTTGTCTTTTTTTCCTACTATTGAGAATGCATTGGCTAAGAATGAACCCTGTATATTGGGTAGGCTGTAAAAAAACGTTATCTTGTAGCGTGTTCTATTTGTTTTAAATTTTAGATGTGTTTCTTTCTTAGGAATTCAAATATTACGTCACACAAGTGATTATGCCAGAGTGAAGAAACCATTGTTACTTTCTGTACGTACCAAGTTGTAAAATATATCATCATTGTACATTGGTGAAATCATTTACTATAAAAAAAAACAACAAAAAAACTTTTGTTTGATGTTAAGTACAGAGCTACACAATGAGCTATTTATGTACTGCCCACAATGTTATCAGAACCCGGTTTTTAGTGTTATAAGCCCTCACTCTTATCCACTGACTAGCTAGGGGACTAAGCAAAAATACCGTAACGGTCTAATATAGCACTCTTCTCCAACACGGCTCAACAACAACAAAAAACAACAACACTTGGAATAAAATTACCACACTTACCACAAACACAGTTAATAAACACGTGCCTGGCTAGGACTTAATACTAATGTTAATAAACAATAAAACATAATTTCAATATTAATCATTTCAAATAATGGAACCATGAAAAAGAACCAGAAGAAGAAGAAAAAACTTAATTTCGATAAAAAACAACAACAACACAATATTCCAAAATTACCTTCCTATATATATATATATATATAATAGCGAGTGACAAACAGCAATAATTCACTAACTATCTCGTGACTCACTTTATGAAGTTTATGGCTGGTATTTATTAACTGCTTAGTTGACGAGAGTGTATCTCGTCTAAATGTACATAATCGTTTGGCACATTAATAATATCTGTACGTCACCTCGAGAGAAGCTGGTGTCAATTTCATGATACATACATATTTACTTAAGATAAATGTGATCGGCTAGAAGGTGAGTTGGCGTTTTAATGTAACTAAAAGTTCATAAATAAACAAAACCGTAACAAAAACAGGATATCGCTATTCCACAATACATGTAAGATTTCGAAACATGGCAAAGAGAGATAAATCACTATAAATATACAATTATACAACAACTAGCAGAGAACCGCAAAACATTTCCTGCCAAATTAGTATCTTTATCGTAACAGTACTTCTTTAAATATAACATT
>NW_013665813.1:405773-412547 GCF_000517525.1 Limulus polyphemus | reverse complement strand
GATAAATTAACACTGTAACCTGTGTACGTTTTTTTTACTTTAGTTTAGTTAGGACTAAACTTTACTGTACTATCGATAAATAAAGTTATAATATTATTCTACGACCTAACGTCAAACCATTTTTAGAACTTTGATAAGTTTTTAATATTCTGTTGTACAAAATGGTTAGTAAAGTATATTTACATTCCCCTTTTGTTGTTACTTCTTGTTACATACAGCAATTGTAGCGACTTGAATCACTGAGTTTTGCAGCTCTCTGCCGCAGGCAGACTGTTTATCGTAGAGTGAATAATGCGCATGCCCGGTTTTTCTTGGGGAAACATTCTAACTACGCATGCTTATGCAGCAGGTTCTCGATCAGAACGCGTAGCGGGCGTACACACAAACAAGCAGAATAATAGAATGATGATGACAAAAACCTTGTCGAAACGTTGTACATTTGCTGTTATGTTAAACTTATATTATAGTTTTTCTTCATTACCCATTCAAGCCGTCTCCAACCATATTAAAATAATAGTATATATATTACGTACCACAAAATTGTTATGCAAAACATTCAGTAAATTTACAGCATTATTCTAACAGATATCGAAATACATATTTCTAAAAGGGGTTTAATATTATTTTACTTTCAAGTTTTCCTCTAATATTTGTTTGTTTGTAATTAAGCTACACAATGGGCTATCCGTGCTCTGCTCACCAGGGGTATCGAAACCCGGATTGTAGCGTTGTAAGTCCGCAGCAGACATATCGCTGTGCCACTGGGGGGGGGGGCTTTCTTCCAATTGTGATAAACTCTCCAAGATTTTTTTTATCATATCACGTTTCCATCATTCAATTACAAAAAAAAAAACGATTTTTAATTCTTGCATATTACAACACATTTACATCGTAGAGTACGGAAAGAAAAGCATTTACTTTTCCTCGAGTAAACCTCTTCACGGTGAATTAACGAAGTATGAAATATTTCACAGTAGAAGTTACGTATTATACTGAAAATAGCGTCCATTAGAATCTCTCTCACTAACATATTCACTTAAAGAACCACTTCCTTTTTTTTGAGGCCGCTAGAACTGAGATAGAACCTAGATTACTTTATAGCATAATACACGTTCATGGTTAGTTTATTAGAACGACATTTTGAACTTAGAATATATAAATTCCAGAGGTCTCAGAAAACAGTTTTACGAAGTATTAGAATTTGGAATTCCTTAAAAATTTTAATCCTTTTCATAGTGGAGAGAAAAACATCACGGACATGGTTTTGTAATTACTAACTAATAACTAAAGTAAGACACGTGATACTTATATGTAGCTATATTAGTTTGGTTTGTTTGTTTTAGCGCAAAGCCATTGGGCTATCTGCTGTGTCCACCACAGGGAATCGAACGCCGGATTTTAACGTTGTAATTCCATAAAATTACCGCTGACCCACATGAAGACGGTATTGATTTGCAGTGCAATATATGTTTATGAATATTAGAAGCATTATCATGTAATTTTGTTTCAGTATTGTGATGTATAAGAACACATCTCACAATGAAATAAGTTAAAAAAACTGAAGCCATTGAAGCTCATATTTTTGAAGCTTTCGTGTCTGTTTTCATTGAAGACAGGCTCTGTATCAGCGTGTATTTTTAATTTTCATCAAATGGCTCAAAATCGCGTGAAGCTTTCGTGTCTGTTTTCATTGAAGACAGACAGGCTCTGCATCAGCGTGTATTTTTAATTTTCATCAAATGTCTCAACATCGCGTGAAGCTTTCGTGTCTGTTTTCATTGAAGACAGGCTCTGTATCAGCGTGTATTTTTAATTTTCATCAAATGTCTCAACATCGCGTGAAGCTTTCGTGTCTGTTTTCATTGAAGACAGGCTCTGTATCAGCGTGTATTTTTAATTTTCATCAAATGTCTCAACATCGCGTGAAGCTTTCGTGTCTGTTTTCATTGAAGACAGACAGGCTCTGCATCAGCGTGTATTTTTAATTTTCATCAAATGTCTCAACATCGTGATATCAACAGTATAAAGTGCAGTTTTTAATCTATTTCACATTCATTTATAAATGAAATTGAAAATAACTTTTAGTCTTTAACCTGATGCTGAGCCGAAATGGCATAAAATTAATTATCAATAAACAAAAATGTAAATGCAATGTTCCCAACTGTGTCTCTCAAAACAACTCATCATTGTGCACATAGATGCAATAGCTAATAAATTACTACTAGTATTAAAAATGTTTTGATATCTGTATGCTGAAAACATTTTATTATTATTATAACAAAACTATGTAAATTAATCATTTGCTGCATACATATAAATATAATCTACTCAACTACGTATTGATGTATAAATCTTTGATATTCTTCATATGGTAGCATTAATACTCGATAATATAATTTGAAGAGAAAAGCATGTCAAACACTGTTAGAGTTTTGAGTATATATATTTAGCCTTTTCTAAAGGAAGTTGTAAAGTTACATGAAAAGCTATTCTACAAAGTGCTGACAGGAATAGCTTAGAGATTTTCAGAACAAGTGAAACATAGAGTGAAAAAGGTACAGCCTTGTTCTGGAATTTATAGTTTTTTTTATTACCATACAAGCTTTAAAATCACTAAGAAAGTACCAGGCGGTTATAGCGCTCGACTCGCAATCTGAGGGTCGCGGGTTCGAATCCCTGTCACACCAAACATTCTCGCCCTTTCAGCCGTGGGAGTGTTATAATGTGACGGTCAATCCCAATATTTGTTGGTAAAAAAGAGTAGCCCAAGAGTTGGCGGTGGGTGGTGATGACTAGCTGTCTTCCCTCTAGTCCTACACTGCTAAATTAGGGACGGCTAGCGCAGATAGCCCTCTTGTAGCTTTGCACGAAATTCAGAAACAAACAAACACTAAGAAAGTTTATAACATCTATTAGATTTGCGTAATAATTTAAGACTTTGTTTGGATGAACACTTTTTATTATAAGTCTTGATTTCAATGGGACTGACTCACCTTCTTAGAATATGTCAAATGAAAATTAAACTTCACTTGCTGGAACAACTTCTGAAATATTTCATTTCTTTGTTTTTAACGGATGAAAGGAATTCGTTCCAGACATTGTTTTTAATAAAAGGAAATAAAACTGGAGAAGTAACATAAGTGTTTGGTAGCGAGAAACTAGCTCAAAACAAACCAGCTTTTTTTAGAATCATCATACAAATTCACTGACTCAAAGAAATGTATTTAAGCCCGAGTGATTCCTTGACGTGAACCAGTACATTAAATTATAGGCATGTATAATCCATATGCTAATAACAATATATATATATATATATAGATATATGTGTGTGTATATTGCGTGTAAAAAATTTTAAATGTTCAATCATTTTCTCTAAAGCGACATTTTTTTCTAATCAGCTTTCACTGATAAATGGATAAATATTTTGATAATATTTTTTTATTCTGCCGAGGTTCATTGTTCATTAAAATAACATTCTGTTGTTGTTAAATCTCGTCTATTTATCAGTTTAGGATATTTTTAGTTAGTTTGTTTATCGATATATGAATGGTTATGGTTCAGTTTATCTTTTTGTGCCTTTTTTTTCTATACCTATTCCTTTGTGGTAGAACTGATTTGTTTTTTATCCCCCTTTACTTTGTAGTATAAGCCTTATATTCTGGTAAAATTGACCTCCAGTGGAACAATGGTAAATCTAAAGGCTTATAACTCTAAGCTCCAGGTTTCGATAGTTGTGGTGGACGCAGCACAGGTAGCCCATTGTGCAGCTTTGTGCTTAACTGCTAACAAATAAATAAATCTGGTAAAATTATTTTTGGTAACGTAGTCTTTACGGTACAGCTAATTTGTGTTTTTGTTGGTGCAAGAATTTTTTGTAATATTTTTGTCAAACATAATGATAGTTTTGTAGTCCAAATAAAAAGGAAAAAGAAGGAACTAAAGTACTTTTCACTTTACATAGTTTACATGTTCTGCATAAAATGTGTATGCTTAGCTAAGCCTTTTCAGGAATTATAAATGTCAAATGTCTTGCTTCATCGTGAACATTTTATTCACCAGCTTTACCTGCTCTTGATTCTAGAGCTACTTGAAGTCTCCCCCCAAAAAATCTAAATTTTCAGCAATTCTAATCTTTATCCGACAATAAAAAAATATGTAGATATTATTTTTCTTATTGGTTTGAATGTGAAGAGGACAATTCAATATCCATAGTTTTGTAAAGATTGAGTGCCAAAAATATCTTTCAAAATAGGACTAAGGGAAGCAACGCCAAATTGTAAGCACGTGAAGTGCCCTAGCGAACGCTGTACTGAGCGCTTTCTACGCTAGCACCTAGCTACCACGGCCAGTATATCATTCCTTTACCTATAGCACATTTTACGATATATACTACTCCCGACGCCAAGCAGCACTGAATTAACTCTGCGCCTACTTAGCTGGGGCTAAGTACGTGTTTTATCTACGTGCTTTGTTTAGTTGTAAACAAAACATTTATTCCCTAAAGCACGTGAAGAAAAAAATAACAGCGACCGATAAAAAGTAAAAAAATACCCTCCTCGCCTTCATGCTGTAACTCTCTTTTCCAGACACCATTTCGCATGGCTCAGCTCAGAACAATAGTGTCATTTCGAGTCGCTGCTGCTCCCTGCTCTTTCTCTCACATTGCCATCCTTAAAGGTAATAACAATTGTTACAATCCATGTAATATACTTGATAATGTGTTTAATATGAGCATAATCCTGATCTGCATATTACTTTCCTGTAGGAGTTGCACCCCCTTTAAAAGTCATGTTAAACAATAGTGATTAAAGTGTAAGTTTATTGGGTTGTTGTAACACACAAAAATATTTTGAATCCATCCAAAAACATTTGAGCGTGATAAAAAAAGCCAAAATTCTACGTTAGCTCAAACAATAAACAATATATCTTAAAATAAATATCTTCATTTTATTCATGTGCTTTAAACAAAAGTTAAATTTAATTTGGTTCTTAATTCCTCTAAGAGTTGTCATTGAATCACTCGGAAGAAAATATGATGTTACGAATTAGTTGAGAGCTAAACAAAGGATGAGGAAAATTTAAAGGAAAACTGTAGGAAATTATCCTTCTCGTAATATCTCACGTTAAAACTCGAGATCTTGGTTATCGTGATATAAAAACAAGTTCAAATTCATTTAAACGCTCCCTTTAACAAACGTTGCTTTATCTAATAAGCTTCTTTAGAACTTGAAACAACATAATTTGAACATAAATTTTCAGTTTTCTACCATTAACTACTCAAAAACACAATAAAGAATAGATTCAGGATTTCACCTAACAATGCTTTCACGTGCTTTACTTCTCATCTCACTTCAGTGGAAGTTATGTTTGTTTTGAATTTCGCGCAAAGCTACACGAGGGCTATCTGCGTTAGCCGTCCCTAATTTAGCAGTGTAAGACTACTCTTTTATCAACAAATAGTGGGATTGACCGTCACATTATAACGCCCCCATGGCTGAATGGGCGAGCATGTTTGGTGTGACGGGGATTCCAACCCGCAACCCGCAGATTGCGAGTCGAGTGCTCTAACCACCTGGCCATGCCGGGCCAGGAAGTTATTTATGTATTTCCAAAACATTGTAGTATGAAAGCTTTAGTCACAGATGTAGCCTTTTTGTGTTAATATATCAAAAAACAATAACTTAACTGATTTTTAAGCGACTTCCAGAAGAGGAAGCTGAAAAACTAATGCTTCATCGTTATTACTTTCAAGACGAAATTACTTGTAGTTACTTATTATTTTTAACAAATCAAACGTTCATGAGTTTGTCTGGCTTGTTGGTTTTTAACAAAACGTTCAGCTGTGATCTAGCTTTATTGTATAAATATTTTCAGATATCTTTCATTATATTTATAATTTTAATGACGTAAATGAGAACAATGTCTTTAAATATTAATTTTAATATCACCAAATTAACTAATTATGGTTGATTTTTTTGTAATAAAGCTTTCTAATCGGTTTTTCTACAAATTTTAGATTGTCGTCAAAAAAGAGAGTGAATAAAATTGAAAAGTAAGGGTTAATAATAATATTATTTCTGATGATAAATTAAAATAAACTGTTATTTAACACTCGTCTTTCAACACACTTTCTATTCAAGTCAAAGTATTTCTGTTTGAATCCAACATAATACAGTGTGCTATACACAGTACAGTGGGCGCTGTTAATTAGCTGCCTTCCCTCTAGTCTATCAGTTCAGAATTAGAGTCGGCTATGAGCAGATAGCCATTTTTGTATTAAATGAAAATTTTGAAACAAAGAAAACTTGACCGCTTTGACAACGCCATCTATTATTTTTAAACAAAAACTCAATTTATAATCTTTTTATCTATATATGTGGGCGCGGGTTCACACTGTGATAGAGTTGTGGATTTCAGAGATAAACAGCCCGGATCGAATTCGTGCGATAACATAAATTATTACCTGTACATTAAGCTGTGGATGCAAAATAAGAGTCTCGGTCAATCCCTTAGTGTGGATAATGATGGGTAGGGTGCTGCCTTCTCTTTGGTCAGTAGTTTAAAGTTAGGAACGGCGACAGATGGCTTAAGTAGCTTTTTCGTAAGTACACAATACTAATACAAAATGCTACATATGTTTGTATAAATTTTGTGATTAACATTTTACACAGTGGCGTACAAAATACATTTATGTGAGAAAAAAACTTTTTGCCATTATTTTGGTTTTAAGATGTCATATTTTTTTATTAAAATAATTTATTAGTGCCCAAATTA
>NW_013665813.1:401272-404903 GCF_000517525.1 Limulus polyphemus | reverse complement strand
AACGCCCCCACGGCTGAAAGGGCGAGCATGTTTGGTGTGACGGGGATTCGAACCCGCGACCCTCAGATTGCGAGTCTCATGCTTTAACCACCTGGCCATGCCGGGCCTGGAGATGTATAATCGTTAGTGATTATTCCAGTAAAATCACTGTAAAACTGACTTCATAAATGCTTTCAAAAAGAGTAAAATACATTAATGATTAGGAAAGTTCAATTATTAATTGTTTTCAGAGTAAAAACTCAAACCAACATAATATTGATATAAATCACCTCTATGAAAATATACGCACTAATATTTATAAGTCACATTTCTGATATTAGTAAGAGAGCAACTTTTCAGAAGTGTTGCTAAAGAGCGTGTGTAAATTTGTTGATTTGGTCGTTCATTGAGCATTCTTTAGAAGTAATCTAACAAGGAACCTCTTTAGTAAATCGTATTCGAGAAGAAATTATAGTTTCACTTTCTCGCCTTTCAATTCCTTTCGTTTCTCGTGGTTCTTTCCCTTCTAACATAATATGCAAACCATGATTTGGTGTTTCGTTGTAACGCGGACATAAGATACCGCACGAACCACGGCGGAGAGTATATACACAAACCAGATACCGGAACTTCAGATATTTCCCTTTTCGTTATCAGGAGATTGTCATCTGCTGCAGGCAGACGTTACAGAGAAAATTTCTCTTTAAGTATTTTCGCCTTTGGAGAACAACTTAGTTCAAGTAAAACCTAATAATAGTGTTCTAATGACTAGCCGCAGGTGTGAATGAGAAGATAACGTTTGTTGTCCCCCCTCCCCTCCACCTTTTCTCTTTCCACAGCGCAGAAATACGTTTGATTAGACTAATGTATTCCTCATCATTCGAAAAGTCACATTTCGAATATTCAAACAGCAATATTTAAGTAATTTTTTTTGCAATTTATTGTAACCTTCTATAATATGTTTACAGTGATATATATTTTGTTTTTAAATACTTTTCCTGATTTTTTTTATATATATGGTTGATTGTTATTTTTATCGAGTAATTTTATACAACCGCGTCTATACCTAATCTGCTATGAAAAATTGAAATTAATTTCACTAACAAGCACTTTATTTGCTTTATGTATTACACATTTTATTCAATAGATGGCACAAGACAACAAATTGCCCCAAATCTTAGTGATTTATTTATGCATAAGAAACTTTTAACACAAATTTTACAGCCTAGTTTCTATACTGCCATATTTTTGTTTACAGAAATTATTCTAAGCTTGCTCTATAAAAAAAATCTAAGCTAAAGAATAAAATACGAACTAAGAATACGCCATTTCGATATCATTTGTACGTTTCTCAAAATAAATAAATTACATGCTATCATTTAATTATTGTATTTGACATTCAACTTATACAATAATGTACAAAACACTGAAAAAATGATTCTATTACCCTTGTATAATTCTTAGTCTAAAAGTTCTCTGAAACATACCAATATTTTATTCTTAGTCTAAAAGTTCTCTGAAACATACCAGTATTTTATTCTTATTCTAAAAGTTCTCTAAAACATACCAGTATTTTATTCTTAGTCTAAAAGTTTTCTGAAACATACCAGTATTTTATTCTTAGTCTAAAAGTTCTCTAAAACATACCAGTATTTTATTCTTAGTCTAAAAGTTCTCTGAAACATACCAGTATTTTATTCTTATTCTAAAAACTCTCTGAAACATACCCATTTGTACTGACAAAATTAGGTAAAAAATACAGTTAGTATCTGTACGATTACCACATTTTAAAAAACAGTTGTGTTTGGTTTTTAAACTCATAAAAAAGATGAATATTTTCATCAAAACATTTTGTGAAAACGTACTTAGTTGCCTTTGAATTTCTATAAAAAAAACATAACTTTTTAAAAATAATTTCAGTTTCATTTTGTCATTTTTATTTAAACTGGATTCACGTTTTATTTGTATCTATGGATATATATGTGTGTGTGTTGGATTAAAACAAAAGTTGTAATGCTGATGACTACTTCTACCGAGGTTAATATATAATAATCCTGTGGTCATTAGGTATTGAATTAGAGATGAAACTCGGTCATTACAACAAATGTTTACATGTCTGAAAGGCTCGTCACAAATAAACGCCCGTCATTAAGCCGTTTCTTCATCCTTCTAAATTGTGTATGTTTCCACCTCTATCCTACAGATACATTCAAGACATGGGTGAAAACGAGTCGCCATCAACTAAGCTTTGTCTCCCTTGATTAAGCTTGATTTTCTTGGGCCAATGCACTGACGTGCTCATCCACATAGCTATCATTTGTTATCTTCTGGGTAAATGAGCCTTATCAGTGAACCAAGAAATCACTGCAAACCGGACGAGGTCATCTTTGATAAAATGTGTAATCGATATCAACTTCAAGTTACAGTTAACGGAACAAATGACATAGAGATTTACCGTAAGAGTAATCTCTTCTTTCGCTTGGAGGTCATCTTTGATAAAATGTGTAATCGATGTCAACTTCAAGTTACAGTTAACGGAACAAATGACATAGAGATTTACCGTAAGAGTAATCTCTTCTTTCGCTTGGAGGTCATCTTTGATAAAATGTGTAATCGATGTCAACTTCAAGTTACAGTTAACGGAACAAATGACATAGAGATTTACCGTAAGAGTAATCTCTTCTTTCGCTTGCTTGCATAATTTCTTCAAGGCAAATAAGTTGATCATAACAAATCATTTGCACCATTAAAGACATAATTACTTCTGAGTACATCAATCTTTTCTACTGTAGTCAAGACTTTAATCTTTTTAACAGAAACGTGCAACTGGATGTTTTGCATAATTAGATAGTTTAATATTTTTTTCAGGTAGCAACGGTGTTAGAAGGAATATATATTATATATTTTTCAGATATTAATAACACATACTATTATTTTTAAGGCAAAGAAAGGCGCCCAATACAAAATCTGTTGACCCTAAAATTTTGAATTTGGGATTAAAAATTGTCATACTATAAAACAACGTAATGCTGATATTTTAACACAACTTAAATAGATTATGCTTATAACGTTTTAGCAGTACGTAAGTCAATCTTATGTGGAGCAAGTGGAGTTTATGTCTAACTTTATGGATATTTAATATTAGAATATAAGACCTATTAAAGTAAGTTATTTTCTGACAGTTGTGATGGTGAGACTTTAAAGAAGCTATTTTTTTTCGTTGAAATACACTCTAAAGTGTAAATGTTTCTATTACTATAATTTCCTCTTCAGTTCTAAATTATTTATTACGCCTTGAACAACCAACTGAGTCTTTTGTGATTATATTATCCTGCTGTTAAAATATTTATCAAGAACACATAATTATAAACATAGTTGATACAGGCACGAAAAATCCTGATTGTTCTGGTCAAGTAGTAAATACACCAACTTTTACTTTTAATGATATTTTTCTTAACAACTTTTACTCAGTCAAATAGCTTTAACAACGCCTAATAGATGTCGCGATTTCAACAATGAACAAACTGTGTTATGTGTTAATAAAAGTAAAGAGTTAAACGCCTTACAATTTAGAAAAACTATAAAGCCCCGAGAAACGTTCCATTCATTCTTTTAACAACAATTAAAAGCACTCATTTTTTCTGAAGGTATG
>NW_013665813.1:391736-400365 GCF_000517525.1 Limulus polyphemus | reverse complement strand
CTGTTGTTTCCTTATTTTTGTCTTTTTAACCAACTTTAATCTTATAGTTGATAATGGAGTATACTGTGCCATCTGTGGAAGGAAATTTGAACTAATAAATTGAAAATAAGTGACGATTTCTTAATATTGGGTTTATATGTTTTTATAGAGCAAAGCCACATTGGGCTGTTATCTGCAGTGTCCACCGCGGTAAATCGAGCCCCTGATTTCAGCATTGTAATTCCGTAGATTTACCGCTGTCCCACCGGATTGGGATAGCCACAAGATCAGAAATCTCATTCAGCTAACTTACACATAGTTTATACGTGTTATTTATAATACCAAAAGCATAAAATGAAATTTACTGCCACAAGGATCCATTAGGGTTGAAAGAGAAGTCGTGAATAAGACACAGTTGATCTAGGCAGAATTAAGAGATTAAAAATAATGATTATACTAGAACAAACTAATTTCCAAGCTTACTACACATTCGCTACTAAGCTTATTCTCAGTTCCCAATCATAACCAAGTTATATTATTACATATGATTGTTTGGTTCATGAACTGAACAACACTTTGTAAAATGTTATGTGTATTAAACTTATATGGTGAATAAAGTAATAACAGATAATTGTTTTGTGCAAGCTGTAACTAACTTTTGTTTTTGTTATACAAGTTTTGTAGTCGGATTATATTGAATTTGGCCGGTTTAACTCTTCTCTTTTTATCTTCACAATATTTTCTTTTTAGCCGCGGCATAACGGCTCATAGAAAGGCTCTGAGTTTTTCTTACTTACTTATACTCTGGGTGGTAATTTTGGTTACGTCTTTTCAACCTCAACGTGTTTGAGGACAACCAGGGGTGTTCAGAAGCTTTTTCCCGCTTCTCTTCTGAGTTTTTCAAGTACAAACTATTAGCTCATAGCTCCGTCATCTCTTGACCGATTTGAGATCTAATCACAGTTTTGGACTCAGGAGGTCAAACCCTTTCGACTGATGTATTTGACTACGCACAAGGTCTCATAGATTAATTTACTCTAATCCTGCTTAAAAGAATTTCAATTTGACGGTAAGTTGGTAGAGATCCTGATGAGTAATAAAATAGAACAGTGTATACGTGCGCCCCACGCTTGGTATTGCTGGCGTACAAAAATACATCTAATAGAAAGGAAAAAAAGGTGTCATAGATTAATTTACCCTAATCTTGCTTAATAGAATTTCAAGTGCCACAGTTATTGAGGATTCCCTCTTTTTTTTTTCTTTCAATAGGTCACCCAACATGAAATTATTCGCTGTAAGTTTTACCATTAAATACAAATTATTTAAAAAATAAATGAATGTTTTTCCAGTGATTTTCAAACGTCATTACTTAATTTGAATAATTTATATTATATCACAACCAATTTTCTATTCTACAAAAATGGAATTTATATTATTGATCTTTTGTCTAAGTAGAAGAACTTACGTGCAAAATTTGACCATATTTCATAAAAGAACTTTTGCTTAATGATGTTTTTGCATAAACATGTTAAAGTTATAAATATATGATGGAGTCTAAATCTTAATATATCTCATTAAAGAAAAAAGTGCGATAAACTACGAGGTATTTTTAAGTTACATCCACTTTCTTCAAATGAGACTTACTTCATGCTTCAAAAGTACGATAACATCCACTTTCTTCAAATGAGTCTACTTCATGCTTCAAAAGTACGATAACATCCACTTTCTTCAAATGAGTCTTACTTCATGCTTCAAAAGTACGATAACATCCACTCTCTTCAAATGAGTCTTACTTCATGCTTCAAAAGTACGATAAAAATATAAGCACAAAATTGAAAAATCTAGTAACAGATTGAAAAATGAGAAAAATATATATATATACACTAAGGTTGATTTAGGAGAAAAAACAAATATCAGATATTAATATGCACAGAATGCTCATACTTTTTAGTAATAAGTTGTAAAAGTATCTAAAGCTTTTTCGAACAAACTTTATTTCCTGAGAAATCCAGAAAAATCTTACTACTTTGGAGAGCTTCCTCGGTTTCAGTGGCTTGGAACACTAAACACTGGGTTTCGATACCCATTTGTGTACCATTGTGCTTAGTAACAAACAAATAAATACTTTGGAGAGAAACTAGAAACTAACGGTCCTTTGTACAAACTCCCAACAACTTATATGGATTTTTCTTTAAAAACTCCATTTTAGTGGTTTAATAACTCCTGGTTGAAATATTTTAATTTGTTATCATTGTCACAAGACTTGTCTATTTGCACATTTAAAATAATTTTGATATAGTATATTCAGCCCTCTGTGTATCTCCAAAATAAATATAAACTGAAATAACACGGGAAAGGAGACTTTATGCGAACAACCATCAGCATTTCTCCGAACAATCAAGTTCACCCTCTCTTTAAAGCTTTTGATCTTCTTTTAATCTCTCTCAAATTCATCAACAGCACTGATAAGATTACCTATGCTCTTAACATCTGTGATCAACATTTTGTCCTCTTCTTTTATCAGTTTATTTTGTTAAGTTTCAACACAGCTTTCAGTACTTCTCAAAATATATTTGAGACCCAAACACATTAAATTAATCGCATAATTTGAAATATATAATATTTGATTTTTAAAATGAATTTAATTAGATTATCACGCATTTCATATCAATCATAATTTTCCTCTTTTTAAAAGAGTTATCAGCTGCTTTAAAGCTTTCATAACCTCGACTAGTTAAATCTTCAGTTTCATTGCTATTTGTACAAGCCAGTCTCGTAGTAGACTGTAGACTATTTCATAGCCAACTATGTTATGGTTTTCAGATCTTACGTAAAAGAAAACAGATAAGAAAAATCTCGTAGAAGCAATCCTGGTCACAACAAATATGAGTTCTTTCGTATTTAAACAGTCCATGTCTTAATTGAAAACGTAATAGAAACTGCCTGATGTCAATGCAGTTTGTCCTATCCTAACAGAAAGTGAAAACGTATGGCATTGTTACTCATGTCAATGTTTGTACATTACCTTTTCTTTAATTCTTGCTTAGCGGCGCAAACAACAAGCATTTTTTCCCCCTTTTGATATCGAAGAGTTTTATCGTTTTTGTTTTTTTAATTCAGTCACCTGTAACAAAGAGCACAAATATTACTAGCCTGATTTATAAATAATTAAAGATAGCTACCATTTAAATCACCAAAAGGCATGAGCTGGTTATGGATCAAAAAGTAATAGAAATAGCAGAGATTTAATGCTGACTGAAAGTTAAATCAATAAACAAATTCAAAGATCAATGTACTTATATATATATATATATATATATATATACATTAAAATTTATTTCACATAACAGTATATATTTATAATTAATATTGTATGCGATTATAAAGTGATTGTCGGAATTTAAAACATATATTCTTCTTTTTGCCAATTGTCAAAATAAAAAGGCTTTTAGTTATATTTCTTAATAGTATAAATAAATATGTTGTTGCTGGGCTTAGAATTCTTCTGCAAAAGGTGTCTGTGACTTGTTTGCAATAAATTCAATGATAAATATATAGCACGCACTTCACTTGTTTTGAAAATAATATATATATATTGGGAAGAAGTTAAACGTATGTACAACAAATTCTTCAACACTATAGATATTATAGGCATATCATAAACACTATACATGTAGTTTTCTCCTTCTTGTCAAAAGTCCACTTAGGCCTATTAAATTACTTTAGAATTTTAGTTGACAAGCCGAAATATCTTCTCTATTACTATCACACTAGTATTCTGTGTGATTCACTTACAACTGTGGCGCGAGTTACCGTAATCGTTTGGTCTTTTTCTTTTGAAGATCCTCTGTTCCTTTTGTTAAAGTGCACTCAGGCTAATTCAATTACTTTAGAACCACGCTTTGATGGAATAAATTATTTTCTTAACTCCTTTTCCACTGTTAGTCTTCAACAAATTATATGTTAGGCCTATGTTAATCGTTAGGCCTATCACTCCTACGGTAGTTAACTTCACGCCGAACGTTTCTTGCCCGTAACTTTGCTCTCTTTCGCTATTATCGGTCTGCTATTGTTCGTCTCTGCTTCCTGCTGTTATCGCTATTTATATCTTTATCACCTACTCGTCTTTCTGCCTTCAATATATTCAATATTGCACGTGACGTTCGATAGTCTCAACATCAATGAATTATTAACAAAACTTTCTACAATCGTCTGCTTTTAACTCTTATTATAACAAAAACTAGACAATAATGAAATATTCACTCACAAAAATAAATTTATCAATAATATCTAGACTAATCAGTCTTTTATATCATGGCAGTAATTGCAAGTAAGCCTAGTAGATTTAGCTCACAAAACATCACAAGAAAAAGACATGCTGTCATCCTTAACATTTCAAACATAAGCCCAGTTTTCATTGTGTGTAGGCGGCGTTTCCAGATCAAAGTGACAATGTATTTAATTAATAAGAGAAAGAAATGTAAGTATAAATGTTTGGTTTCACGTCTTACAGTTTCTTTTTGTAATATACTAATACAACATTTGCATGTAAAATATTTTATAGTAAATTGGCATATTTTACACAATTGTAAAATATACTTGTGTTAATTTACAGCACGACTTCTTCTACAGTGTCATACATTTTTGTGTCAGTTGTCACTTGGAAGTGACATATAGTTCAAAATACTCTAAATTGTTCAAGAAGCATGATTACACCTAACAGACGACATCTGGATGTTTTACTCATGTGGAGAGCCATTGGATAAACGAAAGGTAGTTAATGAAAGCAGATTGTTGTAAATTAGATTTAAGTATTTTAAAATGTTGTTAACAGAATGTGAATCTGCTTCCTAATCAACGGTAGGATTATTCATAAACCTAAACAAGAGAAACAATCATTCACAACATATGCAGGCGAGCTATTCGTGGATTCTGGCTTGCCGCAATTATCGAATATAGGATTTGAGACTTATTTAAATGTCTGTAGCCGTATAATAGTGCAGATAATTAGAAATAGTTTTGATAAACTTGTGAAGCATTCCGCTCATAGTGTAGAATAAGATGGGTCAACATTTACTTCACAGGGGAGTAATTGTTCACCATGTAACCAGATAACAGGTGTATACTCGTAAGGAAATAATTTTGGATCAGGCCTAACTCATATTTATACAGGAACAAACATAATGTGTTGTATGTGGCAGTGTTGGAAGTATGACGTGCCCAGGAATAAGCACTTAAACTAACGGGCGTCTTTTTTCGGCAGAATAGTGTGACTAATGTTAAAAACGAAAATTATCCTACGAGACCATTTCTGCTATTACACTATTGTGTAATTGGTCCTGACTTCAGCCAAAGGGGTGATAACGTGCTAAAATGGACGACGTATTACTTGAAGTAGAATAGATTGACCATATGGAGTATTCTTCACATTAACTAGACTTCAATTTAACCAAACATGTATAGGATGTTCCTGGGAGACGTGTCACATTCCATCACGTGTTTCCAGGCGCTAAAAATATACTGTCAACTTTTTCAGAGGCGTGATCAAGAATAACTCAGAACCCTATCAACACTTTTATTTTAAGCCCAGAATATTTATGGCAGACTGTCCTTACTGTTTGTTCTCCATATTGAAATGAATGATATCATGAAGTATACAGACTTAAAAACTATATCTACCAAATTTTCATTTCCTTGAGAAGGCTGAATGATCGATCATTTGCATTTTAGATTACATGAATGATAATAAAATTCATAAGTATTTCGGTGTGTTTAATTAATGATATTATCTTATAACACTTGTTTGGCCTATTGCGGTCATAATATTACAAATTCCTAATGTAATTGTTTTGAGCGACAAATTTCAGAAATGTGTTTGGTAACAGTCTCACTTTTTGACGACGCCATATATCGATTGCGATTCATATTTACTTTCGGATTTAATAAGCTTAAACTTTAAGACAATAAATAAATTTGGAAACAGCTTTTTTTACTAAATAAACCCTGGCTTCTGCATATTGATTATTATATATATCTAATTTCTGTTCTTCCTCTCTTGGGTGAACATCAACGAAAGCTTTATTTTCATTTCATTTTATTTTTGTGGTTTGTTAGCATGTTATTTATCTTAAATTATTATTATAATGAAAATGTGTTACTTTCTAGTATTTCTTTTTTTTTTACTTCGAGACAGGTTAGAGGTCTATTTTATGTGTCTGCGAAGTTAGTATGGAAATTGTAAAAACTAAAATCAAGGTTAGGGTTAAGGCGTTTCATATTTTTAAAGAGTATTTTGCGATAAATTGTGTACGATAAAACTCTTTAAGTAGGTGAGTATTTCGCTTTGGTGAAATATTTAACAGAAAGAGCATCTCATTTTACTATGTTGTTATTATTAATAATATACCGTTATCGTTTACAAAGTAATGTGATATCGATTAATTTAGGGTTTAGACTATACAACATCACAAGATGCAGTGCAGTTTATACTTTAACTTGAGCTCGCAAGTGAAAGACGCTAATAGTAATAATATATATATACATAAACATATTACTTTCTTTATTAAAAAACAAGTATCAGTATCATAAATGTATCCGGATATGCAATTGACTGTAGATATTATATTACTAGGCCTAAGTGTAACTATAAAAATTCATAGGATGGTATACATTAACTAGTCTAGCTTAAAAAGTTGCTAACGAACTTTATACTTATAGGCCTTTTGTTTACATTTTAAAGTTTGTCGTTTTAGCACAAATTAAAGTATTTTAGGCATCTTTGAATATATTTCAGACCTCAGAATAAACAATAATTTTACCCCGACGTGATAGATTAAAGCTAACATCTTTAGCTTATTTGTATTTGTACATGTCTATTGCAGTGGTGTTAAAACACCTAATCTAGTGTGGAATTTGTCCTTTTATGCCTAACACCGTAACAGAATGATTAAAATCGCATTTGACTTTACATTTATTCCTTTTTTTTTCAATAGTGTTAATTAGACCGTTACAGTTTTTAAAACAATTGTGCGTAAAAACACCAATTAAAAAATATGGTGTGTGTCACAGTTACGGTCCAGGAGACCTGTTGTTCAGGCTAAGTAAAAGCAAACAACATATCATGATGAACGTAATTTCTTTTTTGATATAACTTACAATATAAAGATGTAATATACTTGTATTGCAAGTGACATCCCAGACAGGTTATCACACCTTTTCAGTCATTTTTCAGAAATAAGAACGTAATTAAATGTGTGCATTGAGAATGCAAAAGGAACAATGATAGACTGAAATTTTAATATTAGAAATAATGCGGCATTTTCAGGATAAACTGATTTCCTTAAAGAGTGTTGGGCAGGTTCACTTTGTAACGGAAGGATTGGCAGAATAAATCAGTGGTTCTCAAACTTTTTGAATCCACGGAACTATTTTGGCGTCAAATTTGTGTGACTGAACCCTTCACAACGTTCATTACCAAAAACATTACTGCAATACTGTATCTATAATTCCAGACAGAGTACGTATGTTTAATACAGCTCTACACTCACACACATACATCCAAAGTATTAAAATTTCTCGAGGCAATTACTCGGACACACACACACATAACGAGAAACCTGCTTTCTGAAATAATATAAGTTTACATGACTCAAGCACCTGTTTATACCTAGTCTCGCTCGCTATTTCAAGCTAGTATGTGTTTATGTTTTAGAATATGCGGAATTCTTGCATTCTGCGGAACCCCAATATCTCTCAGAACCCCTGGATGTTTGTTGAAGAACCCCGGTTCAGAAACACTGGTATAAATCATGGAGTAATATTGAATTTAACAAAAGTAGCTAAATTAAAGTTAAGAGATAAACAGACTGGGCACACTGTGTAATACAAAATAATATGAATCTTTATTTATCACTAAGATGTCTTTCTGTCAATTAACTCACTTGATATCCCATGTACCACAAGGTTGTTAAAAAATTTTATTTAAAAAGAGGGAATGGGGAACTTCAAAAGAAACAAGATAGGTAGCTTAACTTAGAGTGAAAATGCAATCGCCAAAAAAAGTAAACATTTAAGCTTAAGGTTTGAGACATAATGTTGACAACATATCCTCAAGCTACAAATCCCCATTTTGACTCCTTGCCTAAAAGCTGTAATATTTAAGAGAGTCAAAATAGGTATTTGTAACTGGAGGATATAATGTTCTTTTAAGATCCCTATTCCTCCATTTTAAATAAGCCATTTTTTAAGAATTTTGTTTCTTTTGTTTTATTTATGTCCATCATGGACATAAATTTGTATAATAACAATACTGCTTTATTTGAAACAGTTTAGATTAATGAAATACGTAGTGTATTATGCGCTCTTGGGAAAGAATGACAACCTTTGGTTTGGCTTCATGGAAATTGGAGGGCTATTGCTCCTGATATAATAGCCACAGTGTTATGGATAGTCATGCTGCATGTATGATCACAATGATGCATGGTGATCAACATACCACATGTTAATTTAACTATATTTGTACCCTGTAGTTATATGGTGAGTCTGATTGGAGGGACTACTGAACTATACCGGAATGGTTCATGGACTGAATTTTGTAGCCGCATAAGTTTTATATATGTATGCACATACGATGCATGTTGGCTGGTATTGG
>NW_013665813.1:387234-390843 GCF_000517525.1 Limulus polyphemus | reverse complement strand
ACTTTGTTTTCCATGTAACACATGTAAAAATTGGCGAAGGTTACTCCAAGAGGAGAGCCCATGGCAGCTCCGTCGACTTGCTGGTATAGCGAGCCATTGATATGTTAAAAAGGTGACTTTGTAGTGCAAGCGAGTAGAAGTTCACACATTATTTCTTCAGGTATTTTGGGTGGAGGCATGGTCGGGTGTCTGTAAACGTTGTCACAGATTATGTCTATCGTATCCTGGACTGGCACATTGGTAAATAATGATTCGACGTCCAAGGAGGCGAGTAGTCCCTGTGGATTTGTGGCATGTAGTAAGTGGAGGAAGTCGTCTGTAGATGTTAGCATGTGTTGGGCAGGCATATACGGAGTGATGATGTGGTTTAGTTCACAGTTTTTCTGCAGCTGGCCAGATTTCTGATGGAGTTTGGGTCGTGACGACCCTCTTCCACTATGACGATTCTAAGTTCTGATGGGCCTTTGCTGTTGCATACTTTATCTGAAACTAAATATTTTCTAAATATAATATATAGCTACAAACGTTCTGTCTCACTTTCGCCTAGAATCGTCATCTCCTGCTTGCACGATTCTTGCCACTTCTTATAGTCAGCTTTAAGGATGGCTACTTTATCTTTAGTATTTATTAAATTTGCAATCATGCAGTGTTGGCTATAATTCGACACCTACCATCAGCCATAACCGTGAGAGGCCTATAATGTTTGTTTCGGAGATTGTCGCAAATCCGTAGAAGGGTTATTAGCAATAACTGTCCCTAACTTTGAACTGATAGAGTAGAGGGAAGACAACTAGTCAACAATACTCATTGCAAACACTACGATTCTTATTGCCCCCCCCCCACCGTGGCGCAGCGATATGTATGCGAAATTACAACGCTGAAAACCACGTTTCGATACCCGTGGTGGGAGGAGCATAGATAGCTCACTGTGTTGTTCTGTGCTTATTTACAAACAGACGATTTTTTTTTCTCGGTGCAAGGGTGCGAACTACAGTCCGGATTCTGACTACTGGGAACGCCCGAACTGGTCTGTAATGGTAAATTTGAATTTAAATATTAGATATTTCATATGAATGTTATACTTACTATTTACTCATTTGTTTTCCTTTCCTGGTCTGGTAACTCTAATTAAAGAACATATTTCTTCGACAGTGCATTGAAATTCGTGGTTTAAACTTTGTTGTGTGTTATAACATTTGAAACTGAATGCCTAAAAGTCTTTAAGAATTTTATGCTGAAACGTGTTACAAGAGCATTGATTTCATGATAAATGTTTTATGCCAAAAAACACTGAACCTTTAACTTTAGTTATAAGTATATACCGTTTATTCGTATAAGGGATTTTTTTGGGTAAATTTCAATTCTAAGAATATGCCCCTCTTAAAAGAGAATTATTTAACATTTTTATTTTTCAGTATTTAATAGTCCTGGAAAACGATTGTTAAGATGGCGCATTACTAAAGTATGTCATCATGGAAAAATCTCAGCATAATCGAACAGAAAAAAGTAAGTAGGATTATTTTACTCTTGATGGAAGACACCCATGCAATAAAATGCTGTAGATGTAAGTTTTCATGCTAAGTTATCTCACAGTTAGAAGTGTTTTACCTATTATTTTATCCTACGTTGTTTCTATTTCCTGTACATTAACTAACACTAATACTTTCATTAATTAAAATATTACTACTGCGGGATATGACAGGCCTGTGCATGTTTTATTGTCTTGAAAATTTTACATGTTCTACAGTAATTCTTGTACGCTGAATCCGAAAATGATATCCATTTTTCTCCATCACGTACAGATTTTTCACAAAACTTTATATGTACTTTTATATAAATGAATCATTTTCATTGAAATTGCCCCCCAGTGGCACAGCGGTATGTCTGCGGACTTACAAGGCTAGAATCCGGGTTTCGATAACCGTGGTGGGCAGAGCACAGAAAACCCATTGTGTAGCTTTGGGCTTAATTACAAACAAACAATTTATTGAAATCGGGTCACATTTTGTTATGCTTAAAATGTTCATAACCACTGGCTATAGATTTCTCTAGACCTATCGCGACGTGAGAGTCTTATCGATCGTTCTAGTACCCACGAGAAACACACCGCTAGTATATAAACGGTTAATATGCCGCATGGCATTTCTGGATAGTATTTATTTTTGCGTGCACTTTTACATTATTTATTCGTCTATGGCAACAAGAGGTTGTGTAAATGATCCCAACATATTCTGTCATATTTGTGGTAAATTTGTTGTAAAGAAATAAAGGTAAAACATTACAGAATTCGTCAAAAAAGCGTATTACGCGTATTTTGGAATAAAACTTGGGGACCAAGACAAATCATGAGCTCCGCACAAAGTTTGCACCATTTGTGTCGAAGAGCTGAGACAATGGACTAAAGGTGAGAAAAAAAAAACACGGAGATTATTACTATTTTGCTTATGTAACTTGAAATGAAAAGGGAATTTCTTATCCGAACCTTTAATCTGCTATAAACCCTGTTGGTCATAGACCTGAGAGTATTGATACAGTTTCACCTGATTCTGAATCTGATGTCGATAGAAATTATGATAGGGATTGTTTTCAACCTGAACCGTCTGTTGAACCATAACTTTTCACACAAGGTGAACTTAATGATTTGGTGAGAGATTTGGGCCTTCCAAAGGATTCTTCACAGATTTCGGGGTCCAGACTTCGGTAAGAACTTACTTTCTCCAGGGACATCATTTTACTGGTACAGAAATCGTGAGAAAGAATTTATACCATACTCTTTGCAAGAAGGTTCACTGGTTTATTGCAACAATATTGCTGAATTAATACCAATTCTAGGAGCTGCAGTCCGTGAACCAAATGAGTGGCGATTGTTCATTGATTCCCCCAAAAGAAGTCTAAAAGGTGTTCTCCTTCACAACGGTAACATATAGGCATCTGTTCCAATTGTTCATTCGGTTCGCTTGAAGGAAACGTGTGAAAATCTCGAACATCTTCTTAATAAGGTCAAATACAAAGAACATGGTTGGCTACTTTGTGGAGACTTAAAAGTCCTTTGTATATTGTTGGGTCAACAATACGGTTATACACATTTTCCATGTTTTTTGTGTGAATGGGACAGCAGAGCACGAAATCAGCACTGGATAAAGAAGCAATGGTCACGCAGAGTCAGCCTGATACCAGAATCGAAAAACATTGAACGTAGAAGTTTAGTTGACACAAATAAAGTCCTATTACTTCCACTTCACATAAATCTGTGCTTGACGAAGCAGTTTGTAAATGCTTTAGACAAAGATGGCGACTGTTTCAAGAAGCGAAACTTAAAGAAATCATTTTTGTTGGGCAAAGTTGACAAATAAGCGTGGAGTGCCTCTAAGGATGTTATAGACAAATTTTTAGGAAACAACAAGGATCCAAATTACGAAAATATTGTCAATAACATGCTCGATAAATTTAAAAGAGTTGGGTTGTAATATGAGCTTGAAAGTTCATTTCTTACACTCACATATTGACTATTTCCCTAAAAATCGCGGTGTCGTCAGCGAAGAACAAGAGGAAACGTTTCATCAAGACATCAGGTTAAATAGAGAGATGGTATCAAGGAAGGTGGACCAT
>NW_013665813.1:376692-386223 GCF_000517525.1 Limulus polyphemus | reverse complement strand
TCTATAGTTGTGTCTGGCAGCTGCTGTCAACTGTCCAAGTATTTCCAGTGGTTGTCCCTTCAAGCTCGTTGCCAGATACACAGCTTTCTGTTCCTCTGTCCATCCATTCATCTCTGCCAGTAGCTCAAATTGTGCTCTATATGCTTCCCACGGTGCCTTCCCATCAATTCCTGTGGCTTCTTTTGTATTAGTTCACCCCTATTGCTGACATTCATATCTGGGATGTGACTTCTAACAGGACTGAAGATGTCTGCTTTAGGGTTTAGCTGCAGGGTCTGGAAGGGCTTGCCATTGTCTGGGGCTGATTAAGTCGATGGTTAATGTATCCTCTTTGTGTAAAAAACAATAAATAATCTTTTAATGTATTTAATTCGCTTTGAAATTTACTAATGTTTTCCATTTGTACTTCTTGCCACTGTTGTTGACTTTCCTGTAACTGTTGGAGACTTTCTTTCTGTTTATTTTTTTTCTCTTCCATCCACTGCTGTAGTCTCTCTTTTTGTTCATTTTCTTTCTCCTCCAACCACTGCTGTAGTCCCTCTTGGTTATTTTACTGTTCGAGCTGCCACTGTTGCAGGTTTTGTTGCCACTGCTGTAATCTCTTTTCTTGTTTCTTTCTTTTTCCTCCAACAACTGCTGTAATCTCTTTTTTGTTTCTTTTCTTTTTCCTCCAACAACTGCTGTAATCTCTCTTGTTTATTTTGCTGTTCCAGCTGCCACTGTTGCAGGTTTTCTTGCAACTGCTATTGTCTCTCTTCTTGTTTCTTTTGCTGCTCTTGTATTGCTGCCATCAAATCTGCTAAGCTGTAGTTTGATTTTCCACTTCTCGTTTCCATTTTTTTTTGTCCCACTCTTTGACACCAATTTGTTACGTCTCTGGTTGTTAGTTAATTTTCCCGTATAATTTTTTTCCGATGAAACTTTAGCGACACAAGTCCTTTCTTAAATAAAACTGGTTTATTCTTTCTGAATACAACTATGCAATACACTTAATTTTCACAGTTGTGCTATAACAAACACTATAATTCACAATGAACGTCTCACATGCTCGCTCAACAATACGTCTCTCTCTGTCCGCAGTTCAATTACACATTGTTGCCGTCACGTCTTGACCATCTTATATGTACAAGAATACCGAAATCTAGTAAACGCCTGAGCATTCACGAACCTTCGAGAATATGACGTGTTACTAGCGTCACGTGACCCCCACTGTCGTAACATCTATTTTGAAAAGCCAGCATATGGGAGCCAGAGAAGTGGGCAGGCACTACTCCTGTGCTGGCTTTTTTCCATGAAAGTCCATGGAAGATAAGGTCTGGAATGGACATATATATATATATATACCACTGTAAAGACCTTGTAAAAAACCCATTTCACAGTGGATACATAAGAAACACAGCAAATGTGCTTAACACTCTCTAATACCCCTGATTCAATGTGGATTTAGGGAAGCATCCTGTGAGGTAACAGGCTAGAATATAAGGTAATAGCCTCCTACCTTTTCTATATTCTGAAATATTAATCTATTTATTGAATGAAGCAAGGCAGCCCTGCCCACCTCTTCCATTTTTGAAAATACTTGATTACATACATCTACATCACTAAAGAGATGACGTGAGTATAACCAATCAAAAGCTCAAAATGTTTTACATCCACCATGCCCAAAATTTAATAAGGCTTACCAACTTACAGCAAGAAGCAAATGAGTACAAAATTCATAACCAGAAGAGGTAATTGTTTTCTATACTTCTTTATATTCTGTTCTATGTTTTAAGAAAATAAGTGAAATTTAAGAACTTATTTGTAAATAGTAATAATATATGTACATATATATAATGTACTATAACCAAAATGTGACTGTATTTTACAAAATACTGGTCCACTAGAACAAAGTCAAGACAGGTCGCTTTGTAAAGGCCAGCTTTATAATACTGGATACGGTAACACAAGTGTATGTGAACCACATCATTGCAACTTCTGTAATGTTAGTCAGGCACAGCTGAAAGTAAAAAAATAAAAATACATATCGACATATAATGTTATGAGACTTAAGCTATTTAGAATAAACACTTGTGTTTTTGTGTTATCTGTTGTCATTCTAGAAGGAAAAAAGCATAACTTTATCTACTTCCTAATTTTTTACAGTGGTTATAAGATTGGTCAAATTGACCAAACCCATACAGAGATACAACAGTGAAAATAACAGATAAAATATAAAGTATTTCTAAAAAAAACATCTGATAATTATCTGAAGGTTATAAAGATATCGCACGTTGGATAGTCAACATTCGATAAGAAAAAATGCATGAGAAAAACATTACTTAAAAAATCTGATATTTTGCATACAAAAGCCTTGTAATGTTTACTGATAATGTAGCCCTGCGATGATTTTATTATATTGAAATTTTTACATGTACAGTAATTCTTGTATGTTGAATCTGAAAATGATATCCATTTTTTTTCCATCACATACAGATTTTTCCCAAAATGTCATATGTACTTTTACATAAGTAAATCATTTTAATTGAAATAAAGTCACTTTTGTTGTGCTTAAAATGTTGACAACCACTGGTTATACATTTTTCTAGACCAATCCCAGAACCCACGAGAAACACACTTCTAGTATATAAACAGTTAAAAGGCTTCATTACATGCCATTTGTTGATAGTATTTGTTTATGCGTGCACTTTGCCATTATATTTTTCTTTTCAATATTATTTATTTGCCAAAGTGACCCAAACATATTTGTGGTAAATTTGTTGTAAAAAAACAAAGGCAAAACATTACAGAATTCGTCAAAAAATATATTATGCATATTTTGGAATAAACTTGGGGACAAAGACAAAATCATAGGCTCCACACAAAGTTGGCACCATTTGTGTCAGAGTTGAGACAATGGACTAAAAGTAAGAGAATGTCTTTGCCTTTTGGAATTTCAGTGGTCTGGCATGAGCCTCAAAACCATGAAGATGACTCTATTTTTGTTCATGTAACGTGCAAGGCTACAACACTTGAAATAAAAAGGAAATTTGTTATCTGAACCTTCAATCTGTTATAAGACCTGTTGCATTTGTACCTACTCAACTGGAGAGTCTTGATACAGTTTCATCTGATTCTGAATCTAATGTCAACAGAAATGATGATAGGGATTATTTTCAACCTGAAATGTCTGGTGAACGACAATAAAGGATTCTTCAGAGGTTTTGGGGTCCAGACTTCAGGCTAAGAACTTACTTTCTCCAAGAACATCATTTTACTGGTACAGAAATCATGAGAAAGATTTTATACCACATTTCTCGCAAGAAGGTTGACTGGTTTATTGCAACAGTATTTCTGTTAATACCAATGCTAGGAGTTGGCGATTGTTCATTGATTCCTCCAAAAGAAATCTAAAAGGTGTTCTCCCTCACAATGGTAACATATATGTATCTGTTCCTATTGTTCATTTGATTCTCTTGAAGGAAACATATAAAAATCTCAAACTTCTTCTTATAAGGTCAAATACAAAGAACATGGTGGCTACTTGTGAAGACTTAAAAGTCCTTTGTAGGTCGTTGGGTCAACAATGTGGTTATATAAAGCTTCCATATTTTTTGTGTGACACCAGAGCATAAAATCAGCACTGGATAAAGAAGCAATGACCATGCAGAGTCAGCCTGATAAGAGGATGAAAAAAGCATTGGATGTGAAAGTTTGGTTGACACAAAGAAAGTCCTATTACCTAAATTTCACATAAAACTGGGCTTGATGAAACAGTTTGTAAAGGTCTTAGACAAAAATGGCGACTGTTTCAAGTATCTATATGGGCAGTTACCAGCTCTTTCAGAAGGGAATTTTGTTGAGCCTCAGATTAGGAAATTGACTTTGGATGAAAAGTTCGAAAGGACAATGAGGAAAGTGGAAAAAGAAGTGTGGATTGCCTTTAAAGATGTTATTGACAAATTTTTTGGAAACAACAAGGACCCTAATTACAAATATATTGTCAATAACATGCTCAATAAATTCAAAGAGTTGGGTTGTAATATGAGCTTGAAAGTTCATTTCTTACACTCGCATATTGATTATTTCCCTGAAAATTTGGTGCTGTCAGCAAAAAACAAGGGGAAAGCTTTCATCTAGATATCAGGGAAATAGAGAGGAGGTATCAGGGAAAGTGGAACATCAGCATGATGGCTGATTACTGCTGGTCATTGAAACGAGATGCTCCAGATGCAATACATAAAATAAAGACCACAACACGTAGTTTTGAGACTAAAAGACGTAGATTTCACAAAAAAATCAGGATGAATGAGGATGCATATTCGTTTGACATCAATGTTCTCCCATTTTCTTCAGTCTGTTTGTATTTTTGTTAACAAACATAATAATAAAAAATGTTCAATGTGGTAAGCGAAATAATAATTTGATCTAAGTAAAAGTTTTTTTTTCTTCCCGATTTATAAAAATATCCTTACGTGATAGAAAAAACTGAATATTATTTTCGAAATTTGCTGAATTATGGAAAATTCGTTAATAAAACCAAAACAGCTTTTTCAAAGTTTAAATTCACAGGCCTCTGTATTTTTAAGAGTTTCGGGACAACAGTACACTCAAGAAAGTAAATTTAAACATTACATGATATGATTAATTAACTTATTATAGATAATGGAGGCGATAATGCATCATTGTAATGATTTATAGTATTTGTATAAAATTGATAGCAAACAAATAAAACCTTTGTTTTGTGTACGGTCAACAGATGGCTCTAATCGCGTTGTAACTTCTAACTACTTTACTACAAAAAATTGCAAGTAAGTCAACCGTGAACGTTTCCTGCAAGGTCAATGGGACAACTTGAAGTCTCAAATCAGACTCACTGTATACAGGGAATACTAGAAAATCCCCTTTCAAAAATGTATTGAATATATGTTTGAATGAGAATATAAAAGTATTAATATTTACTATGTATAGTGTAGTCATAAGAGCGTTTTCTGTCATATGTCGTGGGTACTAAAGACTATAGAATCCGGGTTTCGATACCCGTGGTAGGCAGAGCACAGATAGCCCATTGTGTAGCTTTGTGCTTAATTAAAAACAAACAAACTAAAGGCTATTCTGGCATCATTAAATATTTAGTATGACACATTTTAGGGTGGAGATAACATTGATATTAACATTGACATAGCCTGAAATATATACATTTTCTGATTATACAACTCATGTTATTGTACTAGTTATACTTTACTTAAGAAAAAATGGGATTGAAAATATATCTCAAAGAAAAAGTTTCATTAAAATGTATTCCATTTAAAAACGATAAACATCATAACAGTTCAGAATGTTTAGTGCTGTACATTAGATGAAAAGCATTTAATAACAAGTTATTGCGTTTACGTTTCTCTTTTGTTCCATTTTGAAAAGTTTTAGTAACTTGTAGAGCTAACGAAATTCAACTTCTGTCTGTAGGATACACTGTGCCCAACAGTGGCACAGCGGTATGTCTGCGGACTTACAACGCTAGAAACCGGGTTTCGATACCCGTGGTGGGCAGAGCAAAGATAGCCCATTGTGTAGCTTTGTGCTTAACTTCAAATAAACAAACAATAGGATACACAGTATATACACTTCTTACACATTATAGTATAGAATTTTTAAGCGGTAAGTCTGGGGGCTTATAATGATAGAAATTAAATTTTGATACTCTCGGTGGGCAGAGAACAAATAGCCCATGTTATAGCTTTACGCTTAACAAGAATAAAAAATTGTATTTCTCAGTTTCTTAGATATTGAAGAAGATATAATAAACCAGGATATTTTATCCCTAGTGTAGACCTTTTTAGTGATAGGACTTATTGAATTTCAACAACCTGATTTGTACAGATTTTTAGTATTTGATAATATAAAATGTTACTCATGTTTAAACTATAATAGTAGAAACATTTATGTAAAATTGACAGAAATTGTTACAGTGAAAAATGTTTCTAATAGAGGTTACTTCAATAACTTGATACCTGTTTGGAGCTCATCATATGTCAAGGTTCACTTTGGTAAACTAGCACATGCGTTTTATTTATCACAACTGAGCACACGTTTTCTCACCGTGTTGATGAGAGAGAAGGCGTATTGTTATTACTTTTGTGGAAAGTGAAGGGTACATTATATAGCTTCTTATTCTTATAATAGTAGAGATTATTAATCCAAAACATCTTAGTTTTCTTTATGTTTTTCTTAAAGGTATGTAACAATTATAAGGTCAGTTGTATGTTTTTCTCAAAAGTATATAACAATTATAAGGACAGTAACGTCAACTTCTGGAAATAAGATTTACATATGAACTCCAGCGACCCATTTGAAGTAATCGGTTTTTATTTTTAATTCGCTTTCTTTACTTTGCTGTTTCATTAAGAGCATTTGTCTTTCCACATCTGGCTGTAGGCGGCTATTTGTAGTATTAGAAGTAGAACATTGTGTGTTTGAGTATTCATATCTGCGTTCTTTATTTTATTTTAATTAGGAAACTTGTGAATAGAAACTAAATGTAATAGACGATGTATCCTCCTAGGTATGAAGCTCTTACCCCCCCAGATACTGTCTTGCTATGATGAATTTTTGGTTTTCCTTCATTGAATTTTTATTTGTATGATTTACAAACACTATATCAATAAGTAAAGTACACGTATTTACACATTCAGTAAAACGTACAAGCTATATCATCTCTTTACACTTTCTTTCCTCCGACAAATTAAACTCGTAAATATTTAAAAGTATGTTAAGAATTAGTTTCGCTCAATATATCTTAGCCTTAAAAGTCAGGACGAAAGGAATGAGTATCAGCTTTCTTGAAATTTTCTATTGTGAAAGCTTATATTTAATTAACACACGCATAACAAGTAAAAGTTCATATTTATTTTAAGTTTTGTGTATTCTCAAGAATTTTGTTAGTTTTTTTTTTTTTGTCATTTTTATTTAGGATGTAAGAACACTATGAAATCTTCAGTAAATGAACACACCCGGAAAACAATACTTCTGTGACTTCTTTCTGAAAGATTTTTGTAAATTTAAGTGTGAGAAATATTTAGCACGAAAGAGGTTTTTATAGGAAGGTGATAAATGTTTGATTAAATATCATAAGTGACAATTTTGTGGCTTAAATTAATAAAAATGTTAAAAATAAAAATAAGTCTAACGTTCATGCGCGTTTTATAAACCCTGTTTATCCTTCTAAGGAAATAAAATCAGGATTATATATTTTTATTTACATATTTAATATTTCAATATAACATGTCGTATATATTACCTTGTGGAAAGATTGAATTTTTACATAAAATGTACCATATTTGTTGTAAAATAACATGAAGAACTAAATGGCAAAAACAACGTATATAGAAAACAGGAAACACCAAACCTTTATGTGTGTGTTTATATATATATACATTTAAAGCCTAAAGGTTTGGGAAATCATACTTTTATAATTGTTTTTCCCTTATTGCTCCAGTTCAACCTCAAGACCGATGGATCTGGCGCGCCAAGATTGCAATAGCTTTGAGTATTATTCAGAGTAAACCTCCTGAAGTAACGGTTGAGGAATACGTTGTATATTTAGCATGTAAGATACACAGACAACAACAGGAAATGAACCAGAGATGCGAAGTTTTAGAGAAAAATATTTTGTCCTTGAAACAGAAATTATTAATAATGGAACTTGGAGGTCAGGAAGAAAGTTCAACTGAAACATCGGGTATCCAGTCGGAACCGGACACACAATCAACAGGTAAGGAACACGAATTTAAAACATTCGTTAAGCAACATGAGCTGTATCACTTCTGTACGCTTTCTTCACTCCAATAAATTAAACTCGTTCATAAATTCTGTATTATTACAGACTGGGAGTTACGTACATGAACAAACACTCTTTGTAGATGTTGATGTATATTCCTTCAATACCCTAAAATTCCTTAGGTGTTGGAATTCAGCAAACCAAGTCTACTGCATAGAGAGTAGAAAATCGAAGAATAGATGAAGTCTCTGCTTCGTTGACGGATTTTTTTTCTGTTCGTCACTGAATTATACGTTTTGTCGAGGAAAAGAAAAATCCTCAAATAAACACACTTTAGTAATATTTATTTTATATAAGTCGAGGAACATTAAAAATATCGTAAAAAGTAATGAATTTTTGTTGTTTATGTTTTTTAAATATTGAAATACCATAAAATTTAAAGAAAATATTATATACTATTAACATTAAATTCTATTTAAGTACTTGCTATTTTTGTCTGTAATACAGACAGAAAAAATATTACTACAGACTTTGGATACAGAACATTAAAAATTATTTGATGTTCTAAAAGACTAGTGTACATCTCTGTAATATGAAGAGAAAAATCAGATTGTAAAATAGCTAATAATATCACATTGACATAACATGCTATATTAATATTGGATTCCTCTAATAAACTTGTAAATAACTATCTAAATGATTCCGATATAAATGTCACTAACTGTATATATTTTACAGATGATCATTTGGTGAAACGTAGAAGTGGAAACAAATCCCAAAAATCAACACGTTTTGAAAGGCAGGAACGAGACAGCACACCAGAACTTACAGTAAAACATCACACCAATTTTTTCACTAGACTGCTTTCTCTAAAGTCCAATATGAAAGTAGCCAACCGTGAAACTGTAAGAATATCTGATGTATCAGTACAAGATACCATAATAGAATCGTTACAAGGTCTTCTCGAATTTATTTCTTCTGATGTTGGATTTAAGTTAAAAGACGTTATACGTGAGGAAGCTCTAGACGTCGTCAAAAAACTATTTCTTTCAACTCTTCTTGATTCGTGTCGTAAAAAAGTCCAGAATATATGCGAAACCTTTGTAAAAACTATTGCTAAAGCTATCATGGAAAGCACGGATATAAATCAGGTATTTTATCTATCTTTTAATTCGGTTATTTATCTTGTTCAGAAAGATGCATTGTAATTGGCTCCTATGTATCTCACGAAAATATATTGTGAAACATTTTTCAATAGACTAATGATGTGTTTCGGCTAGTAACATGATTCACAGCTGACAGATTTAATGGAGATTAATCAGTTTCTCCTGTCATGTACAGCTTTAGTTCAAATATATTTTACAGTGGTGGTGGAAATAAACTAAAGATATCCGCTAGTGGGGGACTCAAGAATTGACTAAAGATTAATTTATGACGTATATTATAGTAAATGTTGTGTTGCAAGATACCAAATGTTATTACAAATTTAATGTGTGAAATCTAATGTCCATGGTTCGCGTCTCGTTGCTTTACCAAAGTCTGTTTATTAGTCGAAGTTTTGGATGGCCGAGCACAGACAGACTTTTATGTAGATTTGCGCGAACGTCTAAAATAAAGATATTTACAGGGCTGGACTTTTATCAGTATGGCGGTGAATACTGAAAAAACTTTGGAAATAAAACGCAGAAATAAGTAAACTTTGTAAATAAAATATTATTATAGAACAAAGTTATGTATCCCTCATCGCTGTATATATATATATATATATATATATA
>NW_013665813.1:374067-376171 GCF_000517525.1 Limulus polyphemus | reverse complement strand
AATATTATATGAATTCACTTTACCATACGTATAAATTCATGTATACTAGATATTGTCCCATTCTACTATAGATTCATTTTAATATTATATGAATTCACTTTACCATACGTATAAATTCATGTATACTAGATATTGTCCCATTCTACTTAGATTCATTTTAATATTATATGAATTCACTTTACCATACGTATAAATTCATGTGTACTAGATATAGTCCCATTCTACTTAGATTCATTTTAATATTATATGAATTCACTTTACCATACGTATAAATTCGTGTATACTAGATATAGTCCCATTCTACTCAAACATGTCTATAGTCATGACTTAATATTCTAAGGTAGTAAGCAACACGTACGATGATGTTTTAGTTCAAACTTTATTTAACAGGAGGCTTAGACTCCTTGAAATTTCTTTATTTGGGAAAGCAGTCTCACTTACTTTTGGAATGGTTAAAACCCATCTTCATAGTTAATAAAGCAGTTTGATTTGTCTCGGCAGAGGTGTAATTTTCCAGGGCTGGTAGTGTCAGATAACATTCTTACCTGGTATATTGTCCCACTTCCCTGTCATGTCCCTGTATATGTATTTTAATTATCCTACCATCTGAATCTGACCATCTTTAAACGTGTTTGTGTAGGCAACACCTACTCAGCTGTAATTTGGTTTCCACATTAAAATATGTATGGTGGTAACTTCTAGTTCTGTAATCATACACTAACTAAGGTTTTTTGTTTTTAAATGGGTAATAAATCGAGTAATATGGATGTGTTTTAAATATATATATCACACATACAGAGGGTTGATTACGTTATATTAGAACGATTTTGAAAATCCAAATTATCAACTCACGTGACAACTATAGCCGTAGTGGAACGGAATGTACCAGAACTACATTTTGACATTGTTTGGCATCGTAGATAGTGTGATGACATCTAAAATTGATCGATTTTGGGAAAAGTATGTAACAGTCCTTTTCAAAGCAAAATATTTATACACTCAGATCATACTGATGTTTTCAGATCAGGTATTTAGGTTTTCAAGACAGGAGTATCTTTGGTTCTTGATTGTACTAGAAAACAAAGCAATGTGGAACAACTTTGGGTGCTTACATCGCCTACAAAAGTCGTACCCGCTTTGGTAAGCAGAGTGCATCGTCTTGTAACAGGAGAGGGTTCACGAATTTAAAAGTCAGTGGCAAAAGCTGTCCTCCTGTTTTAGGCAACGGTACGTCACGTGATGAGAAGGATCTCCGTCTGGGAAAGTGGCACAAGCTGCTTCCACGACATATTCATTTAACCGTTATGTATCTCAAGCAGCTGGAGAATGAATGCGTATTCATGCTATTCCGTACAAAGACATTCCGGTAAAGCCGCTGACTATGAGTTTCTCTGCATTTATACTGTTAAAAACGGGCCCTTGGAAACTGTCGTCTTCGTACAGTGGATGACTTATGGAAAGAAAGCAGGAAATAGTGGTGTACTTTTGAGATAACAGCCTTTCGACGGAACTTTTGTAGTGGAAACTACGCTGCAGGGTTGTTGTCAAGACTGGCTGTCAGATCGGATATGAACAAACATAGCAACGTGAATTGTAATACGAGAGATGCTTCAAAATCGTTTTGATATAAAGTACTCAATCTTTGTATATGTTGAAACTGAGTCGTGATCCTCTGGCTGATGCTTGACAAAGATGACAGTTTGATACAAATTAAAGTCATCAGTATTTATTACTGTGTAAGAGTATGTTTGTTGTACGTGTCTTCATATAAAGCTGGTGGATGGTAGAAAATTAATTCTTGGCACGACGAATACGCTATTATTGAAGGTTTTCAAGACTGTTTAAGTGGAACTGTTAAACAATAGTTGCTTTTGTGCAGATGCTGTTCTCGATGTTGGTTAAGTTCTTTTTTGGCCAGTAAGATTATTTTTCTTTACATTTAAAGTATAAAGGCATGACTAAGTGGGGATGTATTATGTAATATCGCTAGGCATGACTAAGTGGGGATGTATTATGTAATATCGCTAGGCATGACTAAGTGGGGATGTATTATGTAATATCGCTAGGCATGACTAAGTGGGGATGTATTATGTAATATCGCTAG
>NW_013665813.1:371948-373831 GCF_000517525.1 Limulus polyphemus | reverse complement strand
TAAAGTATAAAGCATGACTAAGTGGGGATGTATTATGTAATATCGCTAGGCATGACTAAGTGGGGATGTATTATGTAATATCGCTAGGCATGACTAAGTGGGGATGTATTATGTAATATCACTAGGCAAAAAATATATATAAAACGGTATTTTCTCAGCTTGAAAGGTAACTGAAATACCTAGATTCAATATTATATAAAAATATCACACAGCGTTCTGTGTATTTTGTAGTATCTTTTTTGTGTCATGTTTTTGCTTCTCTTTCATTACGAGGGAATTTTGAATGAGGAGCCTTAAAATGAAGACTTTGGCTGAGTCTTGCCACTCTGAATACTGTCTTAAATTTTCTTTTCTATTCGAAGCCATGAAATCAGTCCGTCTGTATGCCCAAGTCCGAATGCTTGACTTATTATTACTTTCAAGTTCTTGAATCTCTACATAAGTTCTACAAATAACATGTAAACGCTGCTTTTAAAAATAGGTGGCTTGTTTTATTCTACTAGTTAAGTACTGCAAAAATAATTGTCTGTGTCATTTAAAGGAGGCCCGGCATGGCCAGGTGGTTAATGAAGCTCGACTCGCAATCTGTGGGTCGCGGGTTCGAATCCACGTCACACCAAACATGCTCGCCCGTTTAAGGCCGGGGGGGGGACGTTATAAAGTGTCAGTCAATCCAACTACTCGTTGGTAAAAGAGTAGCCCAAGAGTTGGCGGTGGGGGGTAATGATTAGCTGCCTTCTCTCTAGTCTTACACTGCTAAAGTAGGGACGCCTAGCGCAGACAGCCATCGTGCAGCTTTGCGCGAAATTCAAAAATCAAACAAACAAACCTAAAGGGTTTGATGGTAAATCAAAGGTTTTTGGAACGAAGCGTAAGGCTTAAAGTGGGCATGATGAAATAAATTAAATTTATTTTTTCTTGTTGTTTTGAAGAAATACCCATCATTGGTTGCAATAAAAAAACGAGGATTTTTTAGTTTTTTTTTCTAAATCTTTTTTCTTCTGTCTTTTTTTTTTTTTAGCATTACCTACAGGACCATCGAAGCTATATACTTTCGTCGTTAGCGAAAAGTGTACCACTGTTGGAGTCAGTTTTTGAGACTTTGGTGACAGAAGTTATTAAATTCGCCACGTATCTTCGAGGCTGTGACAGAAGTAGGTTGACAGTAGAGCCAGCGTTGTTCGAAAATGTATTTTATATACTTCAAACCCTAGAAGACATTTTGAAACATTTAGCGTCAGATCTGTCCGTTCAAGAACAAGTGTCAATAAAGCAAAATTTTTCGTGGAATAGCTGGCATAGACGTCTGGATCAGGCATCCCTATACATAACAGAAAAGTATCCTTTATTTTCAGTTGCAATTTGGAATGTCCAATGTCGGTTGGAGTGCATGATTGCTGAAAATACAATAAAATAAAATTATTGATTTCTAAGCAACCGTATTTCATCTTCGTCTAAAGGTGATTGAAAAATATTATTAATATTTGTGACCAAAGAGCTACATTATTCGTGTATATACGTTTAATGAGCTTTAGTTAATGAATCATGCACAGTGTCTTTTTATTGTGTTGGTAGTATTAATTGTAATGAATTAATTTAAATAAGAACAAAGATATGTGTTATTGATATCTTGAAGTGTCTCAGTTATTTGTATCAGATGTATTATCTAATATGACAACATCAAAACTATAATGCACTAAATGAAGGCAAAAGGTCGATCTAATTCATTTGATTTACATGAAACATTTGCGTAAATCAGCTTTAAAGTATTTGCTATTATCATACTACTACTACAGCGAAAATATTTTTTCAGCAACTTTGTGAAAGAAGAAAGTATATTATTTCAAAGAAACTTAAACTATCTTTAATGTTAGGTCTTGAAG
>NW_013665813.1:367805-371068 GCF_000517525.1 Limulus polyphemus | reverse complement strand
TGCTAGCTAGTACGAAGATGAATGTGACTTTACTGAAGACTATGTGCTAGCTAGTACGAAGATGACTGAGTTTACTGAAGACTATGTGCTAGCTTGTACGAAGATGACTGTGAGTTTACTGAAGACTATGTGCTAGCTAGTACGAAGATGACTGTGACTTTACTGAAGACTATGTGCTAGCTAGTACGAAGATGACTGTGTGTTTACTGAAGACTATGTGCTAGCTAGTACGAAGATGACTGTGTGTTTACTGAAGACTATGTGCTAGCTAGTACGAAGATGACTGTGAGTTTATTGAAGACTATGTGCTAGCTAGTACGAAGATGACTGTGAGTTTACTGGAGACTATGTGCTAGCTAGTACGAAGATGACTGTGACTTTATTGAAGACTATGTGCTAGCTAGTACGAAGATGACTGTGAGTTTACTGAAGACTATGTGCTAGCTAGTACGAAGATGACTGTGAGTTTATTGAAGACTATGTGCTAGCTAGTACGAAGATGACTGTGACTTTATTGAAGACTATGTGCTAGCTAGTACGAAGATGACTGTGACTTTATTGAAGACTATGTGCTAGCTAGTACGAAGATGACTGTGAGTTTACTGAAGACTATGTGCTAGAGTGGCACAGCGGTATGTCTGCGGACTTATGCCGCTAGAAACCGGGTTTCGATATTTGTGGTGGGCAGAGCACATATAGCCCATTGTGTAGCCTTGTGCTTAACTACAAACAAACAAAACAAACTTATGTGATCTTCCTTTATTCCACTTCGGGGGCTAGGTAGATCCATATGATAAAAAGCACATCAAACGTATAGCAAAGAGCAGCAATATTTTATCAGTTTGTCTTTCTTTCAGTTGAGTAGCCCTTAGCATTTGTCACGAGTATCCATTTTACCTTGAGTACTCGGGTAATCTAGCATCATTACTAGCTTTCTGGCTCTGTATAATCTAAATTAACACAACGGCCTTTTCTCTTTTTTTTTTTTGTCAAGATGACATTAGGGCAGCAAATTCACTAAAAGCAAAGTTAGTTGAGAAATTGGTATGTTTTTACGGAAACCATTTCAAGTGACAGTCCAGCCCTGTTTCCCTTTTATTGTACCACGTTTTTTTACTCGCATGTCCAATTATTTCTTGACCAACTTCGAACTCGTATAGAAGTTAACACAAGTAACATTATGTCCACTGTTATTTATTCCTTGGACTGTGTCCAGTACATTTTTCTCACTTTGGTTTTGTTTTCTTGGCGACCCTTTTTTTACTGGGTAAAAACATAGGATGTGGCTCTATCATAACATGTCCAAAGTTTTATGCTATATATTCCACTTTGGCTTAGAATATATTGTTTAAAGAGGCAGTTGCCACGGAATATGACTTGTTACTCAACAATGGTCACATTTTCTGATGGCACATACCACTGATGAAGCGTCTGCAACTACTTACTGATTATGTTTTTTTATAGGATAAACGTATTAATTTGTTTCTTTCATAGGCATTTTGAAATTTGATGGCATCTGTTACGTTCTATTGTGTTTGAAATAATTGGGCTACCATTATTTAGACTTCGAAGCTGTCGGATTGCTTCGTTTTTTTATCTATAAGTACCAGCCAGTACCATCACACTAAAAGAAAACATTACAATCTGTTAGAATCCAAATGATTTCATTTTTACTTCAATACATCCTCTTCTTTTTTATTCATTTCAAAATGTCCCCCATAAGGCTCTTCATAAATATATTGAATGCAGGTAATACTGTGTCAGTATTTCTTCTTGCATATGTATGGTTGGACATGATGTTTCTTTGCACATATTTGCGGATGATCTTCTTCAGTTGGTTGCTATCTTGGTTTGTAAACCTCGTCACTTCTTTAGTTTTCGACAGCTGCATTTGCAATTTTTTTATTACTTTTATCATCAGTCTCATTTTCATTAGAGCTTGTAGTGCTAGCATTTCCGTCAATTCTTTTCTTTACTTTCCTTACTAGGGGGGAGGGGGGGGCAACCACATAAGAAATGTCATTTCCTGAAAGTGCTAGGAAGAGATATAAATCAACAAAATAAAGAGATAGTGACCAAGTGTAACAAAATCTGACACGGACTGCAAAATCAGAGACTGGCACAAGAAATCACAGTCGTTGCAGTTCTCCGCTCAAGAAATGTCAAGCAAATGAAGAGAAAGGAGTGAAAAAATGCGAACATTTTCTGTGTAATGAACATTCCAAGATATTATGTGCCATTTGTGAGGGTTGAAAACGATTTTTTCTCAGTTTACTGATATGTTTTTTCTTCTTCTTCTTCAACCTCCCTACTACTCTCATTTTCTAATTTCTCGATGATATTTTAAATCTTTATAACGCTGTATATTGTCTTTTACTAGCCTAAGCATCAATATAAAAAGTTAAAGTACTTACAAATTAAAAATACTGTAATTCCTTATCTATAAATGTATGTGGTCCATGTGGACAACATTGATAACAGGAAGGTTAAATTAAAGTGTACATCCGGGTACAAAATATGTCTCAAGAACGTAATTAAACGAAAGTTCAAAATATTTACTCATAACCAATGCTTTCTAGATGTTTCAGTATCACAGCAATAGTGAATAGATTTGTTTGTTTGTTTGAAGTTAAGCACAAAGCTACACAATGGGCTATTTGTGCACTGCCCACCACGGGTATCGAAACCCGGTTTCTAGCGTTGTAAGTCCATAGAATTACCGCTGTGCCACTGGGGGCTTAATGAATAGATATTAGACAGTAAAATAAAGGAAAGCTAACATGCACATTAATATAATTATCATAAAATAAACTTTGAATACCAAATAAACACGCTACGATTTTTTATTCCGCTGTCTTTCAAAATACAAATGGCAGTACATTAAACCTCTCTAGAATGTAATATATTAGAAGCACTTTATTTCACTTTCATAAAGTCAGAGACTTACATCCTTACTTTCAAATATAACTCTAGAATAGAAGAAATTGGTTCTTCAAGACCAGTTGTTGTTCGTTATTAAGCACAAAGCTACACAATTGGCTATCTGTGCTGTTCCCACCACGGGTATCGAAACCCGGTTTCTAGCGGTATAAGTCCGCAGACATACCGCTGTGCCCCTCTTCAAGACCTAACATTAAAGATAGTTTAAGTTTCTTTGAAATAATATACTTTCTTCTTTCACAAAGTTGCTGAAAAAATATTTTCGCTGTAGTAGTAGTATGATAATAGCAAATATTTTAAAGCTGATTTACGCAAATGTTTCA
>NW_013665813.1:356451-366962 GCF_000517525.1 Limulus polyphemus | reverse complement strand
TAAACTAACAGTCATCTTCGTACTAGCTAGCACATAGCCTTCAGTAAACTCACAGTCATCTTCGTACCAGCTAGCACATAGTCTTCAGTAAACTAACAGTCATCTTCGTACTAGCTAGCACATAGCCTTCAGTAAACTCACATTCATCTTCGTACAAGCTAGCACATAGTCTTCAGTAAACTCACAGTCATCTTCGTACCAGCTAGCACATAGTCTTCAGTAAATTCACAGTCATCATCGTACTAGCTAGTACATAGCCTTCAGTAAACTCACAGTCATCTTCGTACCAGCTAGCACATAGTCTTCAGTAAACTCACATTCATCTTCGTACCAGCTAGCACATAGTCTTCAGTAAACTCATTGTCATCTTCCTACTATCACATAGTCTTCAGTAAACTCATTGTCATCTTCGTAATTTTCGCTGCTGTTCTTAGCCATCATACACATAACCCTGAAACACATTTTGCTCATTGCAAAAATATCTTAAAAGAGATTCAGAAGAAAGCTGAAATTGAAATAAATGTTGTGACTGTCACAACAGAAGTGCCAACCTGTTTATACCTGAGAAAGATAACGCCGTGTTAAGCAATATGAAAGAAAACACAATACGTTACAATAGATTATTGTATCTCCTCGGTGACTGAGAGCTGCTTACAACTACAAATCGGGTTTCGATATCCGCTTTATGCTGAACAAAGGAAACAAAAGGTTATTGCATATTCCATCATATTTAGTAATTTTATGTCTCATTTTATATTTAAAATGTTGGGATTAATTGTCACATTGATGCTGTTTTTATTGGCTCCTATTTAATTAAGGTCCTTGTAACCAACAAAATCATAGATTCATAAAAACTTGCTTTTTAAACAGTTTGAAAATGTAATTATGTAAATTAAACGGCAGTTTGTCCAAGTAAGACATTAAAAACAGCATCGAATTGATGTCCAGTTAGGAAAACCGATGAGGTGGATGTCACTAGTAACTCTAAGGTTAATGTAATTTTATTTTACTTATATGCATGATATAAAAAAAATAAGGTTTATGCAATATTTATGTGGTTCTGAATATCTGGGAAGAGATTATGATTTATGAACAACATATGCACTTGTTTATTTTTAGATTACATAAATGCTGAAAACAAAACTACATATTTATGCTCATCACCGCTAATGGAAAATATACTTTTATATCAGACAACTCATGGGCAGCTAGTTAATATGGGACTTATGGACTTCTTTTACTCTCTTTACAGTTTATTTCAGAAAACGTTTGTCAGTCCTTTTGTTTCTTTGCGAATATAGGGACTATTTATAAATTCGATTCAATATTTTGGAAAGTACCTGTCTTCATATTGGGTAAAACTGGTCAATTTTTACTTGGTTAGGTATCTCCATATAGGCTTTGAGGCAAAGTTCCTCAAAACAAAAGAAAAAAAAAACACAATCATAACTGACTCAACTATTTTCTTTAATGAACGTGCTCCAACAAGAAAATGTTGTAGAACTCAACGTGCTCTAACAAGAAAATGTGTAATATATAGTTGGAGAACCCAACGTGCTCCAACAAGAAAATGTGTAATATATAGTTGTAGAACCCAACGTGCTCCAACAAGAAAATGTGTAATATATAGTTGTAGAACCCAACGTGCTCCAACAAGAAAATGTGTAATATATAGTTGTAGAACCCAACGTGCTCCAACAAGGAAATGTGTAATATATAGTTGTAGAACCCAACGTGCTCCAACAAGAAAGTGTGTAATATATAGTTGTAGAACCCAACGCGCTCCAACAAGAAAATGTGTAATATATAGTTGTAGAACCCAATGCGCTCCAACAAGAAAATGTTGTATTTTAAAAGCAAATGGTAACATATCAAATACATTTTCGATATACCATTTCCTTCAGAGTTCATTAAGGAAAGCTGTATGAAATATATTTCTAAATCGAATATATCGTACATATATTTTAATTGTTTTATAGCAAGCAAATAATTTACACAGAAAATAAGCGCAAGGAACTTTCTAATTTCTAATCGGGATCCAAACCAAAATTTGTTTAACTTAGCAAAGTAAAATATTTGATTATTTGCTTACCCTAATATTGTGCACATTTTACACGATGACAAGATTACAGTATTTGTTATTATCAGTGATATTTAAGTAAGTAAGGGTATCTATATCTCTTTCTAAGTATATCGCTCTATTTTAAAATACCTATTCGCAAGAGATACAAGAATTAAGTAATGTTAACAAAGTACCATATTTATTTACCATGCATTTCCATAAACAGATATTCATAAGCTATCGAATCAGTAACCGACGTTTCATTTCACCCCATTTTTAAAGATAGTTACTTACCTCCGAAGTATCTAACCGAAAGTTTTTGTCAGAAGTGTAACTTTGATAATCTCATGTGTCATACTTTTATATGGCTAAGCTCGGCATAATGGCTAGCCTGCTAGTGTGTGGATCAGAGATTTCGTGATTGACGCTACATAACCGCCAAAAAGAAACAAATTCGCGCTCCCCATTTTAGGGCCGTAAGCGCGTTATATATTCCACTATTCGACTAATGTAGCTCTCGAGTTGGCGGGGGGTCGCGTTGACTACAGCCGTATTCCGTCTAGTCTATCATTTCAAATATAAGGATGGTTAGCACAGACAGCTTTCAAGTGGCTTTAATTCCGGTCTTTTGCGACATATTTCACATACATATATGTATTTTACATTTTTTTGTTTGTTTTATCGTTGTTTAAAAACCACATTAATCAAAATGCTTTTATAGCGTAAATCAAGCCAAATCGTTTATAGAAACAAATACTTTAAAAGTGATTTAAAAGTCAGCTTATTTAATTAATTATTCACATTCAGATTTCTTTTTCACATTCCCCTTAATCTATCCATTACTAATCTATCTATCTATCTTAATCTATCCAAATGAGAGGCATGCTTGTAAAAATAGTGTTTTTATATATCCCACAAGTCACTGCCTAAGAGACCTTTCGATAAATACCAAAACGTGTCAGATGGGCTAGGCGATGAGAGACAAAAGAAGCTCTGAAACTATTTATATATCCAGTATTATACTTTTAAAGTTACGAAAAGTCTACTGGACAGTGATTTGTGGGAGAAAAAGATAGATTTGAAAAGCTATTTTTACATGTTTCTAATTTGGAATCCTAGTTAATAAATTAAGAGGAATGTGGAAAACAAATCATCTTCAGATAACCTAATTTTTATCACAAACCTTAGACTATTAGACTCTAATGCTTCACCAGTATTCGGTGTTGAAACTGTAACTTCCAGCTCTATGTTAATATTATAACATTAAGTTTGATGCCAACACGAAACATTTTTTACCAGAGTTTGCTACAATTGAAATATTTTTATCGGTGTATTTAATCGAATTGATTACTGTTTCAGTTGTATGTTTAGTAAATATAATATTTTATTGGTGCTCCGTTGCCTATGATTTGAAGAATGTTAGCAATTTAGAATTGTCCAACATATAAAATCTGTATGTATAAAAATTCATTCAGTGGCACAGCGGTATGTCTGCGGACTTTCAACGCTAGAATCCGGGTTTCGATACCTGTGGTGGGCAGAGCACAGGCAGCCCATTGTGTAGCTTTGTGCTTAATTACAAACAAACATTCGTTATATAGATTTGTCCCCAACTATGCCACCAAAATTGTTTATTTGTTTTTCGGACACTGATACCTTCACCTTCTGATACAATGGCTATTAATATATCATTAAATAAACAGAAGTACATTGCGACGCTGGTCGGATACGAGTTTTAAACACACCGGAAATGAATGTTAATAGATTTGTTGACGTCATTTCCAGATACACTTTATAAACATATAAAAGCGTATGTTTACACAAGTTTTGCATTTGTATTTATACATATAACAATCACGGGTTACAGCTAAGCTAAATAACAGGAAGTAGTTGGTTATAATTTGTGAGAAATATTTTAGCTCAACTTTCGGTTGTTTGAAGTAAATAAAATCTTTGATTTTAGTGTACAGATGTAAAGTTTGTTCGTTTAGGTTGGAAGAGATAGAATTAAAATATATCAGTCTTTAAATTCCATTTTTTTTCCCAAATAAATGAGCCATAAATATGATAATTTGAATTCCAAGTAAAGCACGACACTACATATAGGAACTCCTGAATAGATATTTTCAACAAATGAAAGATCATGCAGTTACTATAGATACATTATCAAGGCTATATTGACTTGGAATCATTTACGATAAAACTTTAATAAAAAAGAAAGTTCATTGATAGCTTAAAGTGATTTCTAAAATTTTTGGAGAGTTTCCTGCTAAGCTACTTTCATATAGCAGTGATAAGGACTTTAACATAACACATCCACTAAAGGCAGAAGTATTTTAATAGTGATTGTAAAAAATAAATGCACTTCACCCTCTGAATATTCATATTGTTGGAAGTAATATAATAGCATAAGATTAACTTTTCATTGATATAGTGGTTCTAAAAAAAAAAAAGTATCACTATTTGTGTTCGGTCTCTCGTTAATTACATCTAAATTACCTAAGAATATAAGTTGATCTAACTTTAAATTATTGTCCAAATTCATTTTCTGACTACTGGACATTTTTTGCTAAATTATTTGTGAAATCATGATTAGGCGGTATGCGTTGTGTTGTCGCACAAGCTAATTTTATTTTTTGAAGTTATCTTTTTTTTGTTCACTTTTTGAATCAAATTTAACAAAAAGAGAAAGGCAAGGAGTGAAAGTAAACTGTTTTGTTAGTGTAAAGGTAGGAGAAAGTTAAGAACACTAGATCCTGATCAAAATGTTTTATATCGTCCCACTTTACTAAAAAAAAAAGTGTTTTCACATAAATCGAGGTTTTAAATTTTTTTATAAAACTTTATTTAAGTTAATGCATGAATATGTGAACGCATTCTATAACTAATTCATGAAAAGTTATTTGGTGTTTCCTGTTAATGCTACGAATGTGTACGTTTATGATTGCTTCGCGTAAAAGGAAACCCCATCTTGCTTCCGGTTATGACAAAATTCAATGAAATAAGAACTATTATATTTTGATTAGATAGTTTTGATCTATATATCATTTCGTGCATCACTTAAAAGAAGTATTGAAAGTAATCATAAGCAAACCTGTAGTCTTTGTTTTGTTAGTATTTAATGCTGCTCCAGACTGTTAATCAATTTTCTCATATATTTTATAGAATATATACACACACACACATATATACATATATATTGGTAAAGGCGAGTATTTACAATGGCACTAACACACTGCTCAAAACGTTTCAGAGATAATTGGACTTTGTAACATTATAGCTATGACTGGGTAAAACCATTATCAGCTAATTTTGTTTAAGTAAGACATTTGATCTGAAATGGAAATGATTGGTTATTCAGTCTATGCTTCTAAATGTGTCTCGTATATGTAGATTTACATCTTCACAGTTCATAGCATCTCCCCTCAATCTGGAGTATGGTCACCAAGAACAGTATAGATAGCCTGGTACCGATGTTGAATATTTAACCAGAGTGTGAATAATGTCATGAGGTATCATGGACTACAACACTGAGAGAGCTGTTTTGGGGGCATCGTTATAGTGTCTGGAGTCAATTGAAGGAATGTCACACGTCTCCCAAGATCATCATCCCATATATACTCGATGAAACTGAAATGAGCTGAGCCTCAAGAAATGTATCGATCAGTTTATATAGGGTATCAATATAGGGTATCAGAAAAGGTAGTTAATATAATCCATATACTCTGTGTCATTAATGATACCATTTCGGGGATGTAGAGGTGTATACTAATGATAATTAATACGTCATACTTACACCACCACCTTATGGTCCACATACTTGAATGAAAATGAAGTGTATCTGGTTCCAGAATCTCTCCAAATGAGCATAAACCTATAATATGGGTGACGGATGAAGCGCGATTTATTTATAAAATTCATATAGCTGATCATTTTTTTGATTTACTGGATATATCATTTTAAGCATTGGAGTTGAGCTATAAAGAGAATGTATCTAACTGGGCGTCTAGGATACTGGTTAGTCTTTTTGGAATCATATGCACACATTCACGGCATCCAAATGGCCTGCAAGTATTTGATTCAATCTCGGAAAACGTATCCTATTATTACAGCGAGCCAGAATCGACAGGAAGCGCTCTCATTTGCTTCTGCCTTATTCAGGTGACTGAAGAACAGTGTCATTAGGTTGGAATTCAGTTAACGGCACTTTAAGGCACCTTGCAACAGTTTGCTGTGATTGGTTGGCTTCCATTTGTTCGATGGTTCCCCACATAAATAAAACATGCACACGTATTCTCTTAGGTCTAGTCACAGTTGCGATCAATATTGACTACCTTGAACTCTGATATTCTTTTCAAAGTGGCAACTGAGAAAAAATGTATGAAATCATTATCTATTGTATAGTTTTATGATAAAGCCTTTGCATTTCATATCACGTGGTTGAACATGGGTGCTTGGATCTTCATAATAATGAGCTAAAGGGATCATTGGTAATATTTTACGAATGGTTTCTATTTTGCCATAATTATAATATTACAGATTTCGCTTTTGTTGTTGGTAGTGTAAATTATAAGTATTCAAAACTGTGATATTGGTATTTATTCAAGCATTACTGATGTTTTAAATGTGTTGCCAAATTAAGTACAAAGTAAATTTTATGAATTATTTGCAAGCATGCGAGTTTTATGTGGAAATAAATAGTTTGTGAACGTTATCTTTTACCTAACGGTAAATCCAGTAACTTTGTTGAATTGTGTACAAAATAATATTTTAATTCTTCTATCTTCTGATATAAAGTCGATGTGTATCGAAAAGGGTTGTCATATACAGAGTGTGTAATAAACGATTTTTAACTTGCAAATCAGAAAGTCACTGTCAGACAGCCACATCAGATAGGAAGTCGCAGTGGAACGACTTGCATGAGAATACATTTTGACATTGGCGTTACGTAAGTAGCGTGATGCCACCAAAAATTAACCACTTTTGGAAAAGGTATGTAACAGCCCTTTTCGACGCAAAATAGATATACACTCAGATTATAAAGATGCCCTCGAATCGGAGATTTATGATATCCAAACTGGAAATATTCCTTATACTTAATGGTATTGGAAAACATAGGAATGTGGATCAAATTATGAACAAGGACTATTGAGAAAGAGACCTGCAACTGGTCGTACCCACGCTGTGGTAAACAAAGCGCTTCGTTTTGTAATAGGGATCTAGGAGCACAAAGATCAGAAGCAAAAGTCGTTAACGTGTCCCTGAAACATTAGTTAACATAGTCCAGAAGGACCTCCGTTCGAAAAAGCAACATAAGCCACGTATACATAAACTGCTTCTACAATATATATTTGTTCAACTCTCTCGTACCTCAAGCAGCTGGAGAATGAAACGGGTATTCATGCTATTCCATACGAAGATATAACCATCAGCGTCGCTGGACGCAGCGCTGATGGATTACTGTGTGATTGGACTAAAGAAAAAGGCGTTGGGAAATCGTCTACCTCGTAAACTAGATAAATTATCGAAAGCAAGTAGTTTATGGTGTGTGCTTTGTACACAACAGTTTTACGATGGAGTCTTTTGTAATGGAAACTATGCTTCAGAGTCCTTGTCGAAATGTACGGCTGTCAGATAGAGCATGGCCTGACGTGATGACATAGATTTTAACGACGTTGGGAGGCTCCAATATCGTTTTGATATAGTGTATTCAACCTTTGTATTATGTTAAATGTATTTTGTTATAAGTTTAACAGGTGTATTATTGCCATACCATATCTTTATTCTTGTTTACATTTTCTACCACATTTGACTAACAATGCCATCAAACGCTCTTAGTTTACTTGGATCACATCTCCATTAATATATATAAAATCCAAATTTGTTTCTGTTGTTATTAATAATTATTTTACGTTAGTTAATTAAACTTTTATTCTTTTAGATATAATATTTCAAGTTCTAAATATAAAGATCTGAGGTATCTTTGTGATTTTAAGAAATAAGATATAACAAAGTATGAGAGACAACAAAAAAGCTACTCTCCGTTAGTAATGGTAAAGTTAGGCTTAAAGTGTCACGAAATGCTATTGTGCATAGTTACACGGTCTTGTATCTTATTCACAGAGAAAATATTTTTAAGAATAATATTACAAGAGAAATATGAAACCTTATGATTAGGACTGGTATCATCTAAATATATTAAGCTACCTTTGTGTTTCAACCTACTTAACTGAGTAAAATTTAACTATAGGGTTTTAGTTACGTTTGATGTAAAACTGAAACATGTTTTATACAGTATTCGTCTTTGTATTCCTTCTAGTGGAATAGCTAATATACTTACAGCCTTGTTACGGTAAGTAAGAGGAATACATTTTTTTAAACAGCTATTTCACTCTGCCTCTCGCAATCATTTCATTTGTGAGGATGAATGAAGCCTTTCACATACCATTAAAATAAATTACTTATGTTTACTGTCCTACAAATGTCACTGTGTATTATTTTATTATCCTCGAGTTTTCCTATTGTACATCCTAATGAATTCGCCTGGGTTTTTTCCTATGTGAATGAATCATATCCTTGATTTGGTAAAAAATGAATCAAGTGTACTTTCTATGCTCTTTGTATAACAGATAAGACTGTGTAAAATGGTTCATTCGGAAGAAAGCACATCACTGAGAATTTTGGTGGCGACCTCAAAATCTGTAGCTAGGAAGAGAGGCTCATCAAAGAGTTCTGTGTCGTTGACGAGACGACTGTGTGTGTGATAACTCCTCGGAAATGATCCAGAAGACAGCAGACTATGTGCTACATCATTTTTGAGGTATATTTTTTTGCAGTCTTACTTCTTCATTCGCCACCTTCAGTGATGGTCAATAACCACTTCAAATGTACTAGAGACCAGTGATATGGCATGCCATTGTAAAATATAAGTATTTTTCTGTAACTCGAAACTCATATTCATGTTACATTAATGCAAACTTATTGAAAACGTAAAATTTAAGGCATGTAAAAGAAAAAAAAGTACCACTTGCTTCTTATAAGTACAACAAAGCATATAACCTTATCATTACACTGACGTAATTTCTATCTTGTTTTCACCACTTGCTTCTTATAAGTACAACAAAGCATATAACCATATCATTACACTGACGTAATTTCTATCTTGTTTTCACAAATACGATGGGTTTTATATCATTCTCTTGGTGATGAATATTTGTTAATTGCTTTGATAAAAATGTTTACTTTAACATAACTTGCATATAATTTGAAATAGACATCCATGAAACAAAAATTTTAAAATAAGATGAAAGTAGTTAAAAAACGTTAAATACTTTTTATGACCACTGCCTTTGTTGTAAGTGCTAAGTTTTTAAGTGTCGTCGAACATGAAAAAGATAAAGCAAAATATCATTTATTTCCAGTTGGAACATTTTTTCTTCTGACAATTAGTACCAATATAGCTATGTAGTGACTATTAACTTCTGTGTTAAATAACATCGCTGTCTTAGTTTTACATATTATTCCTATAATTCTAATATTTTTGTATTAGAGCTGTCAATTAAACATCTGGACCGAATGGATAATTACGACCCACTAGCACAAAGTATACAGGGTCGATGTCATTAGCATATAAACGAGAATATAATTGTTATAATTCCTTGAAATCTTGAGGAGGAAATAACTGTGAAACAACAGGTGACGCTTAATTTACAAAGTTTCCCCTAACAATTCATTTTTTTTTATGAGGGAAGGGGAGAAAAGTTAGAAAAGAAAATTAAACATTGATTAATCTCACTATTCAAATGTAATTTACTATTCAGTTCAAGCGCGATTAAGATTTAAGTCACTGCCAATGAGATAATTATATTTTTCTGGAAGTCCAACAGTAATTTATTTTACGATGTATCAGATCTAATTTATCCGAAACAGACTGAACCTCGTACGTTGTTAATATATTTGAGACTAAAATTTTGTTTAAGAAAATAAATACTTCTCCATTATTGATTGTATAGGCAAAAAAGACAAGCTGCTCTTAAATTTTAGAGACATATTAACAGAAACTGAAGTGGTTTGAGAAAAATTCGATCCAGAAAGCAAGACAGCGTTTCATTTCAGCACATTGTGGATATGACATTATGACATCTTTATCGTTTAGTATAATGAATCTGAAAACTTCGCGTTATCATATGGACAGTGTTATACTAGATGTAGTATTGTTTGAAAGTTTGTAGGAATACTGAAAGGCTATCCAGTTTGTCAACTGTACGCTAAAATGTGGCAAGTATGTAATCTTAATAATGTTCTGAGAGTCAATTCTTAAACATTTTAACTCAACAGAATAGTGGAAACATGATTTTATATACAATAACCTTAATCTTTATCTTATTTAGTTGACCTTAGTTATCAATAAAAAAATAAGCAAGACGAAACCAACGATGTGGGCTATAGT
>NW_013665813.1:344196-355534 GCF_000517525.1 Limulus polyphemus | reverse complement strand
GCTTTGCGCGAAATTCAAAACAAACAAACAAACACTGCTGAAAAGTAATGTTGGATACTACAGACAATGACATACTAACTAGTAAAAAAACTTACTTGCCCTTAAGTGTTCCAATATATCTACCCCCATAAACTACTCCTCACCTTACTATATAAAAATACATTATACAGTGACAAGTACGTACCAATTAGACTTATGAGTATTGTAAAATGCCAAGGAAAAACTTTCCAAGAATTCTTTCGTACCAAATACATGCTTGTGTATTTGGGAACATAGCTGACGTCAGATCACTTGTCAGCCAGTAACAAATAGGAAAATCTAGAAGATACCCGTAGTTAGGCCTAACTAACAATTGTACATGATGTATCAGCGTTAGTTATTGCTTTTATTAAATATCTTACAGACAAGTGAGCCTTTACAAATCTGAAAACATATACACACACTCCGTCCCCTGTTTTAATCAAAAAACGAAATGATTGAACTAATGTCTTTTATTCATGCAATAGTCACCATATTTGGGGCTCGCTGCCTTCCGTAATTTTTCAAATCCTTAAAAAGGCTGTTGACAGCAGACGTTACTTTATATAAATGTTTGTATTACGTTTCTCCAATAGTCTTAACTCTAAGTGTCATTATCTCCTGTATTCCATCTAAAAGCCTCGACAGCAGCGACTGCGTAACAGTAGTTTGGTTGTCAATGTGGCGGACGTCCCTCCGTCTTTTTGATTGGATTATTCATGCACAATTGATCAGGAAAAGCAGTACGCACGAGCACTGCTTCTGTTTGCTGCATCTAACAAATCTACTTAGCCGCCGAGCACTGAAGCTCAAACCGTCCATCTGATCCACTGATCCCATACCACAAACGGAGGCTTTGATAAAGACTGTTATGCCTACACCAAGCTTCTCAGCCTCCATTACTCGAGTTTAGATAGAATTTATTGTCAGAAATTTCGGTTAAGGGGTGGCCAGTAGAAAGCTGAGAAGAGCGGCATATGTTTGGACTAACTTATCGTTCATCGGCTGGAAGAAACACAAACTCCATATGAGAATTATAAAGCTTTAGTGTATAACTGAAAGCAAACCAGTCAAGAGGAACAGCCCAAAACCACCTACCGGTAGAGATGGTCCAGTGGGCTTTGTATCAGATAATACCTTAATACAGTAATGGGCTTTAATCTAATACACGATCAATGCATGAGTGATGTATCGTTCCAGTATACTATATCTACGTTCTATAATATAATGCAGGAAATGAGATACAGAAGATAAGGAAAAGTTCAAAGCGATTATTGAAGTTAATATTCTGTGCATACGTATACCTACCTACCTGTATAAGTATTCTACAACCAATTATAAGACAGAGTAAATATATTACAAGATGAAAAACACACTCCAGAGACAAGAGTTGTTTAAAACCTAATCCAACAATGCCACGTCTTTTGTGGATCTATCTCGACGTTTCGTGAAATAAGATTTGATGTTTTTATATCCCTGTTATCAAGAATTAGCGTTAATCCAGACTGTACGGATACGTTTAATTGTCTCCCATGTCAACAAAATATTCGAGTAGGAAGGTATAAACAAACAGCACGTGATTATTTTACAAAACAATAGAGTAATCACAACTATTTTCTGAAGTTTAAATTTAAACTGTGAAAAGTGGATGTTTGGAACATCTTATGAATTATTATAAAAACACAACCAAAACGAAAAGCTTGTATGAGCAAAAACAAAACACGTTTTTTGTTGTTGTTTGTTTTTTTTACAATTCAGCGAATGCTGAGAATACAGGGGGAGACTCGCGTGTTCCTGAGTATCAATCTTCATGCACGCCAGGGTCTACAGATGTAATACAATAACCTTTCGTTTTACAGCTAATTTTCGTACATTATTCAATTCCATACTAATTTTGTTTTTCATTTGGTTTACAAAACCAGAAAGTACTAAAGTTTACAATGACCACAAAATTTCAGTTTTGAAGGGTTTGACACAAAAGTCCACATGGCTTTTGCTGATCTGAACATACGTGTGTATTTTTAATGAGAATAGAAAAGGTATATACCCCGCTATTAACCTACATATATAACCTGTCATGAAATTCCAACATTTCTTTAACACATGGACTATTTCACTGTGATGTAACTAATAATATTGCTAACTCACAAATTACTGTCTTGTTTTTATACTAATTGGGCCCACATATTTATTAGCTTTATATTTTTGCCAGTTACAAAATCGACCAAATCCAAAATTAGGCGAAATCCCACATTTTCCACGTATAATACACAGGGAATCTCATGAGGGTTGAATTCGAATTTCGTGCAAAGCTACACGAGGGTTGTATCTGCGCTATCAATCCCTAATTTAGCAGTAATAGACTAGAGGGAAGGCAGTTAGTCAACACCACCCACAACCAACGCTTGGGCTCCTCTTTTCTCAACGAATAGTGAGATTAACCGTCACATTATAACGTCCTCGAGGCTGAAAAGGCGAGCATGTGCGGTGATGGGAATTGGAATCCGCGATCCTAAGATTGCGAGTCGAGGGACCTAACCACCGGGCCTTTGCTAATCAGGGAGTAGAGAGATTCGTTCCAATAATGATTGTATTTTTGTTGACATTTGTACATTTCATTCATATCTTATAAGGATCTTATAATCAACCAACAAAGTCATGGACCCATAGTCAATTTGATCCATAAACAGTTGGGGGAAAAAATGTGTTTAACAACCCATGGTTCCAGGTCCCGCCATGGTTAACTCTTGAATTAAAAAAAAGTTACACTTGAAAGCGATATAAAAAAAGGGTAAAATTCGAATCCACAGTTTTGTAAGATTGTTGCGTTAGTTTCTAAGTTAAACTTATCTTAAAAGCACCTTCGTCACTATACATTCCTGCATTCAATCAACTCACCCTCATCACCGTATTAGTATCCCTAAACCCAACTGTTCCACTACTGAGTTCAACTTATCTTAAAAGCACCTTCGTCACTATACATTCCTGCATTCAATCAACTCACCCTCATCACCGTATTAGTATCCCTAAACCAAACTGTTCCACTACTGATAAGCCTAATGAAATAACCAAAATCATCATTTCTTAAGCTAAAGTACTTCCTTCACTATTAAAAATCAACAGCATGTATTGAACTTCTCTTGATAAGTACTGGAAAATCATGTACAAGTTTGGGAAGTAAATTCAACAAATAACAAATCACGTTCAGCTTGACGAAGATTGTTTTAACATACAAATTAAAAGAGTTTTAAGCCACACCTCAATCTCATAACAAAGAAGTAATTATATTCGTTTTTAATTATTTCTGCATCAGACATTGGCATATGGAAGTGATGAAACCACGTACACTATTATCAGATGCTATCTTATATTCCAAAATTGAACCAGTCAGTTAAGGGTTATGAAAACTTTTAGACAAGGATATTAAAGACAGGGCAATATGTTCAACTTATAAAATCCAGTGACGTATTGCTGTTTGTTGACTTGTTGTTGTTGTTGTTTTTTTTGGGGGGGGGGGGAAACTAATAATTGCAATACGTCTTCAAGTTTATAAGCCACAGGCACATATATTTAGTTTTGGAAGATTTCCCAACAATTGGACAGTGCAATGCCGCTAAGGTTACGTATTTACGATAGAAATAATATATGTCACAGCCTTTTTTTTACAAGCGAGATTGTTAAACGATGTAGAGCTAAAGGCCACAGCATTTAATGTTTTCCATGGAAGATGAAAACTAGTACAGCAAAAGGCTCATACACCATACTCTAGCCAATCCAGAGTAATGCTTTTATCCACAAAGTGAAGGGTGTGATTACAAAATATATATATTTTTTAAAATTTCAAACAGCATTGCGATGAAGAATGACGTAACTCCTGGTAATGTTAACAAGATTATAAACAAGGATTTAAAACTGACGAAGGCCCACAAGCTTCCATCCATATACTTAGAACCAACGGCCAAAAACAAATGGAATCATAATTATCTCTTTGACCATCAATCATGTCCTCGTGCAGCTCCAATGGATTCTTGCCATTATGAACTGCTTAAACGTGGTCTTGGAAGTATAGGTCCACATACAGTGGATGACCTAGGAAACGTTTGTCAAGATGTGTGGTTTATGACTAACCTCCATTTTATTCAGAGTTGCTTGTTACAAAGAAAATTGCGGTGTTTGGACAATAATACGTAATCATGACCACCAAACTTAGCGTGAATGACTATGGAGGAAGTAGTTCAAAGGACAATGGGGCAGCTTGGACATCGTTCTTATAAGGCAAGACTAACTCTCATAAGCGATAAGTGTAATAATCTGTATGTTTATTTAAGTACACCCAGGAAACTTGAAGATGTCTTTAATGTTCCTCATCAGGATATATCCAGAAACCCATCAATTTCTAACACAGAGCGAGAACTTCGACAAGGATAACTAACTATATGCCCAGCTGTTTCTCTACAGCAAGTGTGGTAAAGTTGCAAGTTGCTGATAACGTTTTCTTCTTTTGTTTCTAAAACTTCGTGTTATACGGTAACAGGTTCGGGCTTTAATTATCGCCGATTTTTGAGCAGTGAGACATGATACTATAATAGATGTCCAATGTCTCAACAAGTCATCAAAAAATGGCTGCACTTTACATTGATATTTTATTAGTGGTTTCTGGTGTAGTGGAGAATGGGTTTGTAACTTGACATTTGGGGCGAGATTGATACGAAAGGTAACTGATTGATATATGTAGAGAAGAGAAAAACTAGCTGCCTTCCCTCTAGTCTTACACTGCTAAATTAGGGACGGCTAGCGCAGATAGCCCTCGTGTAGCTTTGCGCGAAATTCAAAAACAAACAAGATCACCACCCACCGCCAACTCTGGGGCTACTCCTTTACCAACTAATAGTGGGATTGACCGTACGAGCATGTTTGGTGTGACGGGGATTCGAACCCACGACCCTCAGATTGCGAGTCGAGCGCCCTAGCCACCTGGCCAAATGATCTATTACATTGAATGATTGTGTAAGTTCAAGAAAAGCTTCTTTTTGTAGTTAGTAATTTCTATACTAAAGTTTAAAAGTTGGAATGAATTCAAACTTTGATAATAACACTTTTATCAACTTTACTTTGATCAAAGAAGATGTATACTTGTATATGTGGTATTCAGATGAACTGATTTCTGGCAAGTAATTTACAAGTAGTCCGTAATAATTAACATATTATGCAGAAAATAAACCCAATAGATATAGCAAAGGAAAAAAAGCAACCACAAGTAAATGAAAAACAGCAAACACAAGTAAATGGCAAAAAGCAAAATATTTATTTATACACAAACAAGGCATTGCTGGGGCTTCACGTTGTATTGGCCAGATTCTGACTCTATATAGAACTAAGTTGAGGGTACTGGAGTAAGCAGGAAACAAGTCTGCGCAAGAAAAAGACAAGCGAAAAAACATTAATATATATCAAACTATTAAGTCAATGAAGTTCCTAGTGTTATATTTCACAATTCTAGATTATCTACATCAACAGCCATTCCAATCGCATATTCAAGGTAAATAACCTCTGTAGTACAGGACTGTACTATATGCCTGCTACAACCTTAGTTACCATGCAATTTTATGTTCAAAATTATTGTTTTATAGATATTTGATTACGTAGTTGATGAGGAGAGGCAGCTGCATAGGTCGCTTGGTTGAGACTACAGGTTATTAGTTAGGATGACCATTTGGTCGAAAGATCGGTGACTGAAAGTATTTATTAACCCTTCATTTCTGAGCCCAATTATTGCTTGTGTATTACTTAAGATGGTTATTTGGTCGTTTAGTGATCCTTGTTTCCCCAGCCCCCATGTGGTGATGTAAGATATTATACATCCACTGCATGGACATGGTTCAATTACCAGCTAGGACGATTGTTTAGTTGAAACGTTACTGACATTCCTTGCCTTCCAAGTTATCGAGCGGTAATGTTAAGTATAATGTGTGAACTACAATGTACAATTACCATTCAGTTATTCTATGCTGGGATGGTTGTTGGTTGAGGTGTTGTTTGTTCGTTGAATTTTGCGCAATGCTACTCGAGGGCTATCTGTTCAAAGTTTAGAAGTGATGGACAGAGAGGGAAGGCAGATAGTCAACACCACCACCCACCGGTTCTTTGGCTACTCTAATCGAATAGTAGGATTGAATGTCACGTTATAATCAGTCCCTCACCCGGCTAAAAAGGCAAGTACGTGATGGGATTCGAACCCGCAACTCGAGGGTCGCTAGTCGAACACTAACTTCTAGTTCTTGGTTGAGGGATTTGGGACTGAAAGGGTGTTGTGACCCGTTGGTTTGTGAATCTCTCAGTGATTTTCTTCATGAAGATCACATCACTATCAAAATAGTGGTGGTGGGGTTTCTTGTTAAAATCTTTCTGTACACTTGTCTGTGGAGAGTGACAGAGTTTGTGACTTTTCAGTGAAATAAGTTTTGTTTCACTGAGGCTGCCGATGTTTACTTTCCTATAAAGCTGTGCGACATGAGAGGGATCAATTTGTGTTATGACAATACAGTAGCTCAATGTTCTGCGGTTGACAACCATTTCGAACAGTGAATATCCATTTACTGTAGACCATTATATTTAGTCAATGCTGGCAAACAGTGAATTGGTGCACGTGATAGAGACAGTGCGAATAACAATAATGGTGAATGTAATTTGAGGCTTAATAGTATAATTCAGCTAAATTTCGAACTGTTGAACCACTCACAAATGGCAGAACGTTACCACTGTAACTACAGTCACGGAAGTAGACTGTATAGGTTACTATAATAATGACACACATACCTGAGGCAATCTGTCGAAACCTACTAGCGTACGTGATAATGTTGCATCTTTATTTGTATGCAAATGTATATTTGCAATTGTGTGTATACTAGATGTGGCATACGTGTACGAAACTCTATACGAAGTCATTCAATGTTTGTCAACAGAAAATGAATACATCACTGAAACCAAGACAGAGAGCAAAAACTTGAATCAGAATACTAGAATTTGATATGAATGCTGGAAGATTTATGAACTATTGGTGGGCACTGGTCTGTAAGATATTATTTAAAGAAACACTTATTTATGCTTGCCTGAATGTTTTAGACTGAAATATTAGGAAGGTATTGGATTTTCTAGAAATAAATATAAATAATGAAGGCCACACTTGCAAAAAAAACACAGTTTTTAACTGTTATTTGCGGCAGTTGTCCAGATGAAATGTAAGACAACAATGAGAAACCATCCACCGTCTAATATTAAAAAGACAACAATGAGATACCATCCTCACTCAGTCTAACACTTAAAAAGATAACAATGAGAAACAATCCTCCGTCTAATGACTATTTATGGAAAGCAAATGCAACTGGTGTAACAAATATGACTTTTTTTTAATTATGCACAAAGCTACACAAGGGCTATCTGTGCTCTGCCCACCACGGGTATCGAAAACCGGTTTCTAGCGTTGTAAGTCCGCAGACATACCGCTGTGCCACTGGGGGCTTGAGCCTGGTACACCCATATTTCGTTAATTATGGTTTGTTTTCTGTTAAATACAAAGTTACACAATAGGCTATCTGTGCTCTGCAAATCACAGGTCTTAAGCCTGCAGATTTACCAGTGAGCTACTAGGGGGCTTTTTGATTATGAGTGAATGTTTTCGATCAGGAGAATGTTCATGTGTGCTGGCGGACAATGGACAAAATTTAACATACTGTAAGTAATGGTATCTGTTGGTTTAAGTTTCACACAATTAGGTTAAGTATTTTCAATATCAGAAGTATTCAGTAGCAGTGCAAGCAAAATAACAATTCCTGAGAGAGAGGAAAAGGTCAATGCTGAACCGCACCCTCCCTGGTCCAAAACATGAACTGAATCCCAATGAAGAAGAAGAAGCTGAAAGCAAAATGTAACACCTGTAAGTAATGGTATCTGTTGGTTTAAGTTTCACATAATTAGGTTAAGTATTTTCAATTGAATCCCAATGAAGAAGAAGAAGAAGCTGAAAACAAAATGTAACATACTGTAAGTAATGGTATCTGTTGGTTTAAGTTTCACACAATTAGGTTAAGTATTTTCAACTGAATCCCAATGAAGAAGAAGAAGCTGAAAGCAAAATGTAACACCTGTAACACTTCCTGTGAGGTCTAGAAATTCTCCTCTGTGCATAAAATGCACTTGAAAGAAACAGAGAGGGAGGAGAGATAATGCAGTCATTGAGTTTCAATAGCTGAGTAACTAGGTCAACATCCGAGTGGCATTAGATCTAATGCTAGTCCCTTGTGTGGGTAACTTCATTACATTATCTCAACCAATTTCTTCCTTATCAGACCTGGGCTTTATTGGTTTAACAACTAAATGGTTGTGAAGGAAATGTGACAGGGTTACAGGATAGCTGTGAACCTTTAATACGATCATGGTGACCTCAGAGAGTACAGTTTGTTTAGGATAAATATACATGTGTTGACTGAGCTGTTCAGATGTAGGAAGGATGTGTTTTCTGCAATAAAGTTAAAAGTGAAAACACATGAAAACCTTTAGACGTGAAGCTTGCCCAAGGTTTATTTTTATTTTTCACATTTTAGTACCCTCTGCACAAAAGGACCCAATACCGCTTAAAATGGTTGATGGTCCATCAGCATACCAAGTCTTTCTGTAGGAAAAGAGAAGAAAAATGGAATCTATGGACTCTATCCTTCCTACCTTCAAGTATACTTTGGTTAATGATGTGTTTAGTGAAATATCATATCATATTATTATAAATAATATTAAAGTTAAATTGTTATAAATATGCCATTAACACTTTATGGGCTGGATCTGTGAAACTGACAGACTTTAATCTTTTTGATTACAACAAACTACAGAACTGGTTACACTTGGCAGCAATGCAAAACTTTCTATTGAATATATATACCTTATATGAAAACATGCCATTTGATTTCCCCGAAAAGGGGCCGAAGACCGCCTGGAAGGGTCACTTGTTTTAACAATTTGCACCAATATACAGTAGTGTGTTGTCTATCAGTCAGTCAGTAGACATTAAAACTATAATAACTTCCGCAGGGTCTCTAAAGATGTTTTGTTTCAAGAGTAAATAAAACCAAAATTAAAAATATTTTTATTTCTTGCTTTTGAAGTTCATGTGTCATGCTGTGTTGTAGCCCACAGATAGCATAATTCTTCTCGTGATCCATGACATGCGCACGTTTTACTGACGTCGCGAAATTACAAATTGTAACGTTAAGCGTCCCTTATGTGACGTCATTTTAGTGTTGGTTGATTGACTGAAAGACAACACACTACTGTGTAGTGGTGCGAGTGGTTAAAACAGGTGACCCCCTCCAGCCAGCCTTAGGTCAGAAAACTGACCCAGTGATCTGCCAGGGACCTAGGTGGCTTCTGAACCCCTCGACAAGTTTGAAAAAGAGTTCCAATTCTGGAATTGTGATAACCATTGTTCGCCCCCCCCCCTCCAGTGGCACAGCGATACGTTTGCGAACTTACAACGTTAGAAACCGGGTTTCGATACCCGTGGTGGGCAGCGCACAGATAGCCCATTGTGTAGCTTTGTGCTTTACTTCATACAAACAAAATATAGATTCTTCAGTAAAGAACTACATTAACATTTTCACCAACAGTTAAGGTTTTGCCACTTAATAAAATAATATAGTGAAGATCTTTATATTGGATTGGCAATATCTATGATGTTTTTTTTTTTACTCTAGGATCTATCTGAAGAAGTGTTTCGTTACATGTTCAGTTTTATCACGAGGCAGCACATATACTACAACATCTACACCATTTTCAAATTTATTTATTTACGAACGTGCCCCAAGAAAACATCTTTTACACATTCACAATGGTATTTAACACTTCTTTGAGCTTTTAAGTCCTTGTATTTTATGCAAAATTGAAGTAATCTTCTGGCATAAAGCTCTAAGGATCACAAGTTGCTTTACAGATGTCATTATCCTGGCAAGTCAGGTCTCTTTTAGAGGCCGTTTGGTTTGGATTCTTTAGTTATGGAAAACATTATTTTTAGGAAGCTTTACCACAAGTAGTTTTATTCCCCTAGGTCACTGTTTGTTCTGGATGGTTTATTTTTAATTATTTAGTACTATTTCAATGTTTCCTTTTTATGATTATGTCCCCTGAATAGTCAGCTAAAATAATCCTGGGTTCTAGCCCTTGCTGTCGACAGTGTAGATAGTCCACTGTGTAGCTTTTTACTAAGAAAACAACAGCAACAAATATCTATTTTTGTGTTTGTGGCAGGGGCAAATCATTTTCCCCATTGAATTTGGCGTTGAGTTCCTAATGCGCGTGTTTCAAAACTTGTATTAGTGTTTTTGTGCTCTTTTACTCTAGTTTCTAAGCGTATGTTTTTTCATTCCTCAAAATACCTTTCTCCGCATTCACAAGTTATCTGATAGACTCTATTGTTATCTGTCCTTTTTCTTTGTCCTTCATATTTGTTGAAAATATTGCTTAATTTTGGAGATTTTGTTTTTCAAGCATTTTTAAATTGGCTTTTGTAAAAGCTCGAGTGAGGCAGTTACTGATAGCTGAATAAATTGACATGGAAATGAAGTTTTGGTTTTTGGCTATCTTCATCTTTTCTTTCAGTTTCCTTTATCGTTTTTTGAAAGTTTCATGATTATATAAATTATTTTGTGCTATTTCTTTCTAGTCCTTTTTTTCAGGAAGTCATTTGTAGCACAGTGTTTTTTTTTTGTGAATGAAATTGGTCCAGATGTTCTTTCTGCTATATTGTGTGATAAGTATCTATTGAAATTTATACATTGTCACTCGTTTTCGCCCCGTAAATGGAGGTTTCTAAGCTGTTATCTAATCTTTTTTATGTTGATATCTAAGAAAATAAGAGTCCCACGTAATACATAGTATCTCGTTTTCTTTCCGTAAACTGAGGTTTCTAAACTGTTATCTAGACTTTGTTGTTGTTGTTGTTATCTAAGAAGAGAAGAGTCTTATTCTTTTCCAAAGGTGAACTTTATATTGTTATGGGTGTTATTGTGCGTGTTTATAAAACTCAAATTCTTCTTGTGAGCATCTCCAAATGATTAAAGTATCGTCTACATGTCTACAATAAAATTTCGGATGGCTTCTTTCAGTTTTCAAAATGGTTTATTCTAAAGCTTGTATAAATAAATATTTGTATAAAATGAGAATACAGCTTGTTTGCACCTGTTCAACTTTCACTATATGCTGCTGACCATTCTAGGTGGAGTCTGAATAGCCAAGTGTCATATATTAAATGCTGACACCAGCACAATACCAGTATTTG
>NW_013665813.1:324931-343196 GCF_000517525.1 Limulus polyphemus | reverse complement strand
CTTTTACCAACGAATAGTGGGATTGACCGTCACATTATAACGCCCCCACGGCTGAAAGGGCGAGCATGTTTGGTGTGACGGGGATTCGAACCCGCGACCCTCAGATTGCGAGTCGAGTGCCTTAACCACCTGGCCTCGTTACTGTGTGTCCAGAAGTCCAGTAGAGATAATCCCATTTGGTTTTGGCATATTTCTGCATGGTAGTTGCCAGCATGATTTGAATTTACTGTCATATACTCCTGTTTGTGAGTTGCTGCAGCCATGACTTTTCCAAGCCAATTTTTTGTCTTATACTTCCAATGAATATTGGTGAACACAAATATAACGTTCACCATAGCTAGTGAAAACCCTTATCCTGGAAGATCTTTCCTATTCCATGCTGCACGCTCAAGCACACATTTCTACTTTCTTTTGTAAGTTCTACTTGGTCTCTGAAATTTTCTTTTCATGATCACAGTTTACAAATTTTACAGAACTAGAGTCCAAACAAAAATCACTTTCAAAATCAACTACACATTTTCAAATCTTTGGTCATGACACCAAAATGTAAATTAGGGACTTACTTTATGTTATTCATGTATACTGATTTATACCACATAAGTTACAAGCAATCCACAATAAGCATAAATTTCCAGAAATGATAAGTAGAGAAATAATTGAACAATGACAGTAAATAAAAATAAACAGATATAATTGAATTAACAAAGACAATTTTTCACTCAAAAAAAATATATTACTTGGGTATTAACTTATACTGACTTGCTTCTAAATTCTATGCAAGACTGATACCTAGCTGATAGAGAGAAGAGCGAGAATTCTGATAAGACAACACACATTTCTAGAATACCTACTTCAATGATGTTTCCCGTTACACATCCAAGAAAGATAAATAAAAAATCATACTAACGTGTAAAAGTTTTTCCACCATCCATTAAAATGAGTATGACCTCACTAGACTACCTAACACGAAGAAACAGAATTAAGCAAGTATAAGCCTTACTGAAAAATCATTGCGTTATGTAATATTTTATCTTAATAAGTTACATTTTGGATACATTTACAACCTATCGTATTATGTTCACAATAATGACAAATACAGATGCTAAAACTTACATATACATTTAGAGAATACTGCCTCAACGTACAAAAATAAAGATACCTGATTTTGTTTAAAGAAACCAAAATCATATATTTAATACGTATTTTATTTGACTGTTGATTGAAAAAAAGGTTTGCTTGCTAATTGAAATCGTCCTTTATGCAAATATATTGCATCAATACTAAACGGAAGAATGTATCTGTAATTTAATCATACCACTTCAACGAATTTTCCACACTAATGCGATAATCACAGCGATCTATCTAATATATTTAAGCGCTCCATTTACAGTGAGTGAGAGTTAGGAAAACGCTATTTAAATACTATTTTCAAGAAAAACGTTGCTTCAAAACCTAGTTTTCCGCAATTGTTTACCAAAATGTTTTTACTCTCCTACACGTATTTTAGCAGAACTATTTTAGTTTTGAAAAGTAACCCACAATGTAGAAGAATAAATTCAGTAGTAACGTCAAGTTTCCATTTCGCACACCCCACAGTTCCAGAAGAATAAATTCAGTAGTAACGTCAAGTTTCCATTTCGCACACCCCACAGTTCCAGAAGAATAAATTCAGTAGTAACGTCAAGTTTCCATTTCGCACACCCCACAGTTCCAGAAGAATAAATTCAGTAGTAACGTCAAGTTTCCATTTCGCACATCCCACAGTTCCAGAAGAATAAATACAGTAGTAACGTCAAGTTTCCATTTCGCACACCCCGCAGTTTCAAAAGTAGAGTTTTCATTAGTAACCTCAAATTCAGATATGTACGAGCCCCCTCCCCCTTTCTCATCAATAATGGAAATTTTTTTGTAGATGTTCTGTTGCCACCAGAATACCACCCACAGTTTACGAGTGGATTCGGTTGCAATCTCCTAGTAAAATAACATATGCTATAAACGTTTCAAACACACGGTTCACAAATTAGTAGATATTCGTTTTCTCTTTACTATTAAAAATTTATATATTCTGCACATCAGAAATTTTTATTGCGTGATCAACGATACAAATTTGATTAAAAAACACTTTTTATTACATTCTAGACTAATATAACATCAATTATCTTGGCTTTTACATCACTCATTAGCTACGATTTAACATAAGAAGTTAGCTCACACGCATACTAGGAAAACAAAAACAATACACACAAAATAGAATTGCTTGTTTCACAAGCTATAGTCATTGTAAACTGTTATCTGCCATAGCGTGTTTTACCTTATGAGATATATGTATATATAAGTGTATAAGGTTAGTGAAATATGTTAATTTAATCTTTGTGTGTATGTATATTTGTAGATTCATGAAACGAGGTTATAGTTTCATCTTCTGAAGTTAACAACACTCTGCTAAGACATTTTAACAACTTGTTAATTGTAAATATTTAATCAAATTAGAACATTGGATGTGAATTGCACCAATAGGAAGTTTCTGGACGATACTTCGAAAAACGTTGTTTTAGGGTTATTTTTTTATTCATTTTTCAAACTTTTTCTTGAAGTTAAGATTTTGTGAGACAGTATATTCACATATAAGCTATAATCCTTATGACACGACATATAAATTGTCACTCTTCTGATTCCCTGAAAATATTTCACGAGTAAGTTACTTTAAGACAAGCATAGTGAGATAGTTTCTTAACTGTAACATAATGTGAAATTGTAAAACGTTCAAATAAGCAAACAAAGTTAATCATATATATATATTACCTGGTGTGTATTAAGCTAAATGTTTCACCTGTTAGGGTTTATATAAAACAATTAAACACTTTCAGTAGTTCATTCAACAATTAAAAACAAAACAAAAACATAACATTCTAAACACTCACAACAAACTGTTATACATTTGACCTTTGTAATTTTTTTCTCTAGTACTATTCTTATCGAATAATATTAATGAATTAATTACTATAAAGATGCCAGTACTGATGATAATGTTTATTCTACTGGTAGTTGTAATCAGATAATTTTTACTAGCATGTTCATGTAGAATGCTTGATCATGTTAAAATGTATAATTTAAACGAATGTTGTACAACACATTAGTTTTCAGTACTACATTTGATTCAGATAAGATTCGTAAATTTAAATAATTTGTTTCTTTTTAACAAAATAACATTTAGACGATAACTCTATAATTAAAAGTTAGAATTTCTTTTTAAAGAGAATTATTAATGAAATGTTGAATTTCTGCTTTAGGCATTCGAGTAATCCTTTATTTTATTTAAGAAAGCGAAACAAAAAATATTCCTTTCAACTTTACACTACAATGTATAGCCTGGCATGTTGTTTTAGATTTCGTTGTGATGTTGAATTTCGCCTTTTCCATTTCCACTATATGGTTTATTTCCTGTGCCCTGTGGTATTGACCAAAGTGATAGTTCTTTGGTCAAGTGTACCACTGTATGCCCTTTTCCAGATATGCATTCACATCTATGAATGTTTATCTTAGAAATTGACTGCCTTAGGCTTATTCTATAGTCTAAATCTTCTGGATAGCACGATGTATGAAGGTTTTAACAGAAAAGTAGTCATCGCTTCGTGTAAATTTTTACCACATCAGCTACAGGAAGAAAGGAGTCATACGACTTTGCACTGAAAAAAATGCTTTTACTGGGTAAGAATAGTACTTTATCATGGAATATTTATAAATTTGAAAGTGAAAAAATTAACATTTACCACAAAGAATCTCTCTCTTCATGTGTTAACATTTCTTTAGTACAAAAAATTAAAAAGACTTAAAATTTCCATACATTTACTATTTAGATACGTCTTCTATAAGAACGTCTGAGTAAATGTTAGCCTATATTTGAATGAAATAAAAGTATCTAATATAAAACTATGAATTTGTTACCTGACAAATTTTAAGCAATAGGATTGAATTAAAGTAAGTTATCATTATCCCAGTGGCATAGCGGTAAGTCTGAAGGCTTGTAACGCTATGGCATAGCGGTAAGTCTGAAGGCTTGTAACGCTATGGCATAGCGGTAAGTCTAAAGGCTTGTAACGCTATGACGTAGCGGTAAGTCTGAATGCTTGTAACGCTATGGCATAGCGGTAAGTCTGAAGGCTTGTAACGCTAATAACCCGGTTTCTTTATAGCTAGAATAAATAATATAATTAACGAGCTATCATCAGTGTTCCTTGAAATCTCTAACCACAAGTTCAGAAAACATGTTTAATCTTGTTGTGAAGGCACGGACAAATTTGATTCAACTTCAAACCCCATTAACAATCTTCAATACAATCCCAGAAAACATGTTTAATCTTGTTGTGAATGCACGGACAAATTTGATTCAACTTCAAACCCCATTAACAATCTTCAATACAATCCCAGAAAACATGAATTAATTTTGGTCACAATTTCAAAAGGTATGAAAAAAATCTTAACAGTAACTTGAAAAAGTATAAACAAGTTTTAACTTCAGAAAGCACTGAATGAATACTGTTGACCGCAGCTCCAAAAAAAAAAAGTTGAAACATATCAGTGACATTTAACCAAAAAAAAAAAAAAAAACGAATGAAAACCTAGCAACAACTCTTTTAATGTGAAATATTGATTTTGGCTATTGGCCACGAATGAAAAAAAAAGTCTGAAACATCTTTAATAAATCCATTATACTATTCTCTGTATGATATCAAGTAACCGGAAAAAACAAAAATAAACAGTGTTACAGAACATCTCTGATGTCTGTTTTATACTGTACTGCACTACAATAACAAACTTCTTGAATTTTTTTTTACTTGTTTTTATATACTGTGTTAAAGTACACATAAAATCATATAGAACAAACCATACAGTTTCAATTGGCTCTGCGTCACATGGCATTGAAGTCATATTTTATTTTGTTCAAAACCTACAGAGTAATATGGTGTAATGTTTATCATCTCTTTTCTATAGTAATGTTCACAATGTAATAAACATAGGAAATTACGTTTATGTTGATTTCTTTTTGTACGCTGCATCCTAGTAAGTAATAATATTAGATAATGTAGTTTCTCGGTACATTTGTGACTTTCGTTTACATCAAAAGAACTATTGAAAGCAGTATATTCCCTGGTGAGTTATCGGTAATCTTACGGACTTACGGCGTTAAAATCCAAGACTCGAATCCTCGTGATGGACAGATCATAGGTAGGCCACTGAGCAATGTTGTTTTTACAACCAAAAGCAACGAAAATCACAGGAAAGTGTACTAGTGTTAAGCAGGCTTGCCAAATTCAACTAACAATCCGTATTAGATAACGCGAATTTATCCCTCAGTTGCGTGATATAGGATTCTCATATTAAACTAACAGACTCATCTTTCATGACCATACCCAATTTCAATTCAATGTGAATCATACCCAGGGAAAAATATTATCGAGAAATGTATATGAAACACTGGTTGAATATGTATCATCAATTCTGTCTGTCATCTTCAATCTTATCATCACGGAAGAGTGTATGACATTGTATGTATTGCAAATCAAATAATACAATACTGTTTCTCTTCACAAAATCTGTATTTGGTAGAGAAGACAAGTTGGAGTATGGGATCCATATATTTTACAATATTGTAGACCTTGACGACAATTTTATTTTAGATAAAAGTAATATTCTAATCACTTTCTTATAACACGTCACCCAGTGGGACAGCGGTAAGTCTTTGGATTTACACTGCTAAAAGTAGGGGTTCGATTCCTTTCGGTGGACACAACAGATAGCCAGATGTGGCTTTACTCCAAAAAATACTTCTCATACCATTGTGATTTATTTTAAGTTCATTTTGAAGATCGCGAAGTCCTAAAAACTGTCATTTTATAAACTTAATTTGCTTTTTGTCCAAAATTATTTACCGACCCAGAAAAAAGCGTTTCTTAATTTTCAAAAATTTATGTATTACAGCATCTTTAATTTAATCAAAATCAGATGGGACCTTCATTTACCCAAAATTAATCAGTTGGTTCTCATGGATCACTCAACCTTTGTACCAAATGTGATGAAATCTTATGGAGTTATACTGTTTGCACACTAACACTCAAGAGTGAAAACATTACTCCCGCTGTTACGGTGTGTGTGTGTGTGTTGTGTTACAGCAAAGCAACACCAAGGTATCTGCTGCGTCCACCGAGGAGAATCGAATCTCTGATTTTAGCGTTGTAAATCCGAAAATTTACTTTTTTAAGATTTAAAATTTTGAACGAAATGTTACAGTGGTTTGTAAATTAATATTTTATAAAATTTGAATATAAACTAGTGTTAGTCTTAAATGAACTTAACAACGTATATGAGCTGAAAATTAGAAATGAATAGTGTTATCAGATATCCGTACAGAAAATGTATAAAAAGTCTGCATCCAACTTATGAATAGGAATTGATACAGGTATTGTAATTTTGTACCGGGTCACTTGTATATCCACTTATTCAAATGTATCCAGTTCTTGTAAACGTAGAACCTCCGTTAATAGAAAGGGAACTGTTAACACACAAAGAATTGATTTTATATTCATTAAGTTATCCTACTTCAGTTATATGTATGTAGATTAAGCCAATCTAAATTTCATACCTATACCATCAAGACACAATTTGAATTTCAACTCCGTAGTTTTTGCCGATGTGCAAATCTGTAAAAGTGCATCATATCACAATAAATTATCCAAGTTGCAGTCTTGACCATTTATGTCAGCGACAAAAATGGTACTTGAATAAATACGTAATTTGAAACTTCAGCTCTTTAACTGAAAATGCCCGGCATGGCCAGGTGGTTAGGGCGCTCGACTCGCAATCTGCGGGTCGCGGGTTCGAATCCCCGTTCCACCAAACATGCTCCCCCTTTCACCCGTGGGGGCGTTATAATGTGACGGTCAATCCAACTATTCGTGGGTAAAAGAGTAGCCCAAGAGTTGGTGGTGGGTGGTGATGACTAGCTGCTTTCCCTCTAGTCTTACACTGCTAAATTAGGGACGGCTAGCGCAGATAGCCCTCGTGTAGCTTTGCGCGAAATTCAAAAAACAAACAAACAAACTTTAACTGAAAATAGACTTCCATAGTTTTTTATATAAAAGTATAAACTGAGGTATTACCACCCGGCTTTGCATACCTTTTAAAGTACATAGTTATGCTAAAAGCTGTTTTACTAATGTAACGGATGTTTTTAACGAACGAGGAATTTTGTCGCCACTGTCCACCGATTCTATCAATAAAATACTAAGCACATCTAAAACACAATAAAATATTCACAAGTTACTTCACAGAAACTGACTCTTTGCAAATATTATCTCGAGGGTTTAGTTAAAAGAGAAGCATTCTAGGTTTATGGTTTTAATATCTTTTTAAACAAATCTTATAAACCAAGTAATTTACAAAAACCTGCAGCAATTTTTATAACGTTAGTAATAGAATGCAACGTTTTTGAGAGGAGGAGAGTGCCATCACTTTCAGGAATACTTATTTCGAAGAATATCTATGTTTTGGTATGCGAAAACTCTCATTATTTTATATTCATGTGCCGTTGTTCTCTTGTGGTCAACATGAAGTGGTAGGCGGTGGATGTTGTTGCTTTTTTTTTACCACCTTTTGATGTGCTGTCTTAAATTAAGAATGACTATACTTAAACCTTGGGCTTTTTTTACGTGGCCGTTCAACTCATATGTAATTAGGTGCTTTCCGAGTTAAAAATACAAGTGTTTTAAGCACCATAGAAGTTGTAGAAGATTCCAGACTTAAATATGTTTTATTTTGTTTAACTTCTATACCACTGTCTTTTTTTTAAGATAAATTCTTGAATCTGGGTGGTGCTGTCTGGAATTTGTAGCATAAACCAAAAATACAATATATTGAATCTTTTATTTTTAACTAGCGTTTATTATTGCTTGCTTAACAATAATGAGTTTAAAAAATTCGCAAAACTTGTCATCATATTATTATATATTGAAATGTATTTTTAATCATTACTATCATTACGCCTCTTGTAGATTAATATCCTTTCTACTGCATCTGTAGGATTAACAAACGATAACCCTAAGATTAATGGTACGTGCAAATTGCTCATTATCCCCATACGAAAACTGAACAGAGCAGAAGGTCAGTCTCTTGTGAAGAAAATGAAGTTTTTTTTCACATTTTATAAATACGTTTTATACCATATCAATAATTCTTCCATCAATTCTGTGCTTCTAATCGAAAATTAAATGAAGGGTTATAAGACAAGCACTTGTTACTTGCTGGGTAATTATATGAGAAATATTCTTAACGATGTACAGAGTAATATAATGTTTTTAGCCTTACAAGCTCGATATTTCTGAGATTTGTTTTTCCCTGACTCTTTATTATATAAGATATATTGCAATGATTGCAAAGATATAACAGATTTATTATTATACTCAAATATAATAATATACCGATAATTAAACAAATAAAACACTAACAGTAATCATGGGGAGAAACTACAGCAAGAAAACACAACGAAAACAAAAAAAAACACGAAAAATCAGTAATACGAACATATTAAAAAATGTATAATTTAAATGAAGACTGCATGTTGTTCAGAGTTGGAGAATACTGAACAACACTTGGAATAAAGAAACCCTCCACATCAAGCAGCACTCTCCAACTCTGAACAACATGCAGACTTCATTTAAATTATACATTTTTTAATATGTTCGTATTACTGATTTTGCGTTGTTTTTTTTTCTTTTCTTTGTGTTTTCTTGCTGTAGTTTCTCCCCATAATAATATACATTTTATAATAAGCATTTTAACAAAATTATAGTTTATGTCTTTAAAAAAATGCCTCTAGAAAGAAATACAGTGGAAATATTTATGGAAACACACAACGAATAATAGCAACTGGATGGTACGTTTATTAGTGGAGCAAAGCATTATCCCGCAAAATATATAAAAGAAAAGCGAATAAATTGTTTAATACACTAATATTTTGTATCTGAATATAAAGTGTAAGCTATAAACACATGATTGCACACTGGTGCAGCTAATTTTCACACGATAAAAGGTGGCATTCCTGTGACATTTACCTCTTATTTCGTTTTTCCTCTCCGTTTCAACAATGATTTTAGTACTGCATATAAGACAATAAGTGTAGCTAGTTGTTGTAATCGTCAAATTGTTCTATAAGATATTATAGCAAACGCGGTCGGCAATTTTAGAACTTTATATGGCGTGTGAATGATATTTCTATGAAATAAAATACTGGATACAGACAATTAAAAATCAAAACCCTAAACTTGAATTTAAGCTTCAGCATTAGTCTGCTGTCGGGTGAAGATTGATTTACGTTACGTCAGTGACAAACTCTAATGTATTATGTATAGTTTAATCTACTCAAAATAATTTTTTCGTGCTAACTTGAGTGTTCATTATAGAAATTATTATAACGACAGCTCATACGATTTTAGCGATTGAGAAAACAAGAATTTTCAGTTTTCAATATAATAGCTACCTTCTAAAAATATGAGATATGCGATATTTATGAGAAATCTTTCTTAACAAACGTGCAAATTTTACAATTTATGTTGAATGATTAATTTACCGAGATAACTTTCTTGCTCTACCAAAAAACGCACTATTCACACTAGCATGTTTAATTAATTTTTAAAGTCATAATTGCCATATAGTTTTATTATTTAAAAATTACGCTTATAAAAGCTATTGCACATACATAAAAATAAGGAAGCACCACACCATTCATCGATTGATCTCCTATTCTATAAAACTATAGAATATCCATACTGAGAAAAAGTCATTCATGAATGAAGAAATAACACATTATATCTTATCTACATAGTCTTATGCTAGAAACAAAATAAACTAACTTAAACATCATATTATTTTTGGAATAACGTTATACGTACGTATCAAGTCTACTAGAAACAGTGGTATCAGTCTCGTTATCGTTGAGTAAAGCTGACTATCTACAAAAAAAACAAAACAAAAAACATGTCTTTCTCACGTAACAATGTACTGACTCTAGGCAATCTTTTTTTTTTTTGATAAAATTATATGACATTCACTAATGATCAGAATGATTATAAACTGCTTAAATTAGTGGAAGACGTACTGCTAATTGGAAAGGACTATACTTGTCCAGTATTTTCGGTTAAAAAAGACTGTGCGAATTATCTTTTCTAGAAACTGGAACAAAGAGACACTCAGTTTGTAGTAAAAATACACTGTAGGACATAACCTTCTCACAGTAGCAAGTATATTGTGACAAGCACGTATAATTTTAAAGTGTGTAGTCAAGATGTCGAAACTGTATGTAACTTTTTATAACGTGTAAAAGTTATTCTGATATTATTTAACAAACATCAGTAAATATTCATTAAGAATTCCACGACCATTTCGAAAGTTTTAGGTTGACTGAGAACACGTGAGGGTTATTTTCAATCGTGTATTTTGAGTAGATTAATTTTATTTTTTAATTTTAAATAATTTACTATATAAAGCAAAGTGAGTGTTCGGGGAAAAAATTACACTGTCGTATATCTATTATTTCATATCTGTTCTTTATACATTTCTTGATCAATCAGCACCAAACTTGACACGGTGATATAGGATGACATGAGGAAGGTCATGAAGGGAGAGGAGGTTGGAACCCTCATCTAATTTCATATCTAGCTTCAGACAAACAACCAAATGAGCACAACTTGTCACAATAATACAGGATGACATGAGGAATGTGACCATTCCCATTTAATTTCATATTGATAGAATTCTTGAAAACAGTACGTCTTCCTTTCAAGGACTAGTACTTTTATGTATTTCTATTACACATTTAATGTTTATTATGTTAAGAAAAGAAAAATGGAAGCCCAAATTCCTATCCTCTGTTACAAACGATTTTTTTTATTCCATCCGTTCAGCGTGCAACGGTCTGAAATGAACACGCCCCTAAAATCAGGGTTCAACAACAAAAATACAATTTATTCACAACAACAACACTTAGAAATAAATTCAACATTTAGCAAAACATAGTTAATAAATAAGAGCCAATCTACGACTTCACACTAATATTAATAAATAATTTATCATAATTATTTATTATATCAATAATAATGAAATCACGAAAAAAAACCAGAAATATAAATCCTAATTCCAAAAAAAAAACCCATCAAATACAATATTCAAAAAATACCTTTCAGTATCAATATCGAGTTATGAATAGGAATAATTCACTTATTGTCTCATAACTCTCTCTATTAGTTAAGCTTCTGGCAGGGTATTTATTCACTGAGAAAGTCACGAGAGTACAACCTCATGTGATCATAAATTTACATACTCTTCTGCTACATTAATAGTATCTGCATGTCACCGCTAGGAAAGCTGGTGTCAGTTTCATCATACGCACGCATTTACTCAAAATATTATGAGTATGTAGAAGGTGAGTTAGCGTTTTAATGCAACTAAAAATTCATAAATAAACTAAACGATAGAAGGAAACAATAAATGAACGAGAAACACATTATCATAAAAAAATAGAATTCGCTCTCTCACAAACGAACGGGTACTCCAGCTAGTTTACATATGAATTAACCAATCTTCAGGTATTCTCTAACCATCATAAAGTAACGAACAAACAGGCTGCTTCGAATGCTGTATTCTGAAGACAACAAGACGAGATGACACTAATCGAAGACTTGGAAAAGACAGGCAAGGCTGCATTTAAGACAGTTCATTTTTCTAAAAGGAAGGTTGGCGTATGGAATCAATTGCCTCAGGCAGTTGGTGGAGACCGACACTTTACAAGAGTATAAAATGGATATCGACTATTTATTGAGAAATAAAGTTTAAAGTTTTACTTTTCACAGGTGGGTATGCAAGGACATCCTTGAAGGACCAAATGGTCCCTTGTTCTCCAAATGTTATGCTATGACATCTATTACAAATCGAAACAAAAGTATAGAGCAAAAATATTCAATTTCAGTATTTGCTTGTTTGTGTTTAAGCGCAAATCTACACAATGGGCTATATGCACTGTGCTAACTACGGGTATTGTACCCAGACTCTTAGCGTATAAGCCCTCAAACTTATCGTTGAGCCACTGGGGAGTCAAATACCAGTTGGAAGCCTTCTATGATATTTAAGGTGTTCTGTTAATGATGAACGTTTTTTAAATATACGAGAACATTCTTTACAGTAGTGCTTTAACGCCGCTTTTTATACATTGCTACTTTTCATTATATATGTGTATTTCTTAGAGTGTGGGGCCCGGCATGGTCAGGTGGTTAGGGCGCTCGACTCGCAGTCTGAGGGTCGCGGGTTCGAATTCCTGTCCTACCAAACATGTTCGCCCTTTCAGCCTTGGGGGCGTTATAATGTGACGGTCAATCCCACTATTCGTTGGTAAAAAGAGTAGCCCTAGAGTTGGCGGTGGGTGGTGATGACTAGCTGCCTTCCCTCTAGTCTTACACTGCTAAATTAGGGACAGCTAGCGAAGATAGCCCTCGAGTAGCTTCATGCGACATTAAACAAACAAGTAAATAATTACAGGAATTGCCTACAATTCAACAAAATGTATAATGGAACATTTTGCGATAAATACTTTAGCATTCTCTGCCTAGCAGAGAATGAAAGAACGTTACGGATGAAGAAGACTTGATTGGTTAGTCATTTGAAGCCAAGCCTTGATAATATATATCTCTTTGATTTCTAACGTAAAATAAATAAATAAAATTGTATACGTTGCTCATCATTTTACTATTAACTCTTTACGTATGTGTTCAATTAAGTGATTTCTTAATGCTTATTTCTGGCTTCATATATATATATATATATGTATAGAAATATTTTATATGGCATCCGACGTTATATTATAAGAGTTTTTGTAAATGATAAATGCTTTTTTTATATCAGAATGTATGTTCTGCGGTGCCTTTGCTGTAAGAAAAGAAAGTGATATGCTTCCAAACAACACGTGTCTGCAACATATTTCAGGACTTCTCCTGGCTACGTGAGTGGGTAAGTACGATATAAGGTCTATTTGTCAATATTAAATGACCAAGTACATTCGATACTTTTATATAACCACAAAAATAGTGATTACAAATCACTATTGGCTTGGATATCTATCATTTATCAATACACTAATTGTAGGTAATATAGATGGATATTATAAATATTTCAAATATATATAATCTGAAGTTAAAATGGTGAACATTTTATTCCTTATATTTTCAGACGTTTTTGAAATTATTACTTATATGAACATATAAGAAATGGACCGATTTTATATCCATGAGAGGTACAAATACCAAGATACATACGTATGCCTGAGTTAGTTTTCAAAAGTTATAATTTAGTGCACTGTTTCACTGTTTGAGGGTTTTTAAAAGATTAACAAAAGCTAATCCATCACGAATTTCATTAAATTGTTTTATTAAGTACATGTTCTATTAATATGAAAAAAATTACTTAAAACACCACAAACATGCTCGCCCTTTCAGCCGTGGAGGCATTATTATGTGACGGTCAATCCCACTATTCGTTAGTAAAAAGAGTAGCCCAAGAGTTGGCGGTGGGTGGTGATGACTAGCTGCCTTCCCTCTAGTCTTACACTGCTAAATTAGGGACGGCTTGCGCAGATAGCCCTCGTGTAGCTTTGCGCGAAATTCAAAACAAAAAACAACCTATATCTATTTTTATTTATATATAATTTTCATTTTTGTCTAATTTTATTTCTATTTTTAACTTCTTGAGGTTCCCGGAGTGCTGTCCTCTTTGCCCTGCCTTTAATTTGGCCCTGCAAAATGAGCGTAGAAGACTAACTTCAGGTAACTGGATTTGTCCTAGTTTTGCCCAGTTGTATTCAACAAATGTAATGGGTGAATTGATTTAATACTCATTTACTGCTAAATACGGAAAGTAATTTAGTTCTAGCTTTCCATTTTATCATTTGTCCTTTGAAGTTACTTAGTTATTTTCAATATTATATTATTTACTATAAAATAATACCATACAATTATGTTATTGGGTGCATTTTCTGATTTGTATTATAAGGGTGGAAAATATATATAATCCTGTTTTTCTAATAGGTATTGTGGTCACTACTACCACATCCACAAACAGACGTGGATGGTAAATGATAGGTCGGTTTGGGATATTATAGTTTTAACTACCCAGGCTTTACCCCTTATTTTCATTGTTCTTTAGTAATGCCCCTCAGTGGCACAGCGGTATGTCTGCGAACTTACAACGCTACAAATCGGGTTGCGATACCAGTGGTGGGCAGAGCACAGATGGTCCATTGTGTAGCTTTGTGCTTAACTTCAAACAATAACAATTTTTAGTAATTTGATTTACAATCTTTCCAATGACGTTCTAAAACGTACTCTCAAAGAAGGGCGTTACTATCGCAACTAACTTCTGCTAAGATGTGCCTTTTGAAGCTACTCAATAATAATATTTACTTATTATAAATTATATTTCAAGAATTTGAGATCCTAGAAGATGGGCCTAAAGATGATCGAACTTTGGCTACTACTAATCTGATTAGGCTAACAATTATTTACTTCAATGAAAACCGCGAATTTTTAATTAATTGCATCTGTGTGTATATATTTTGTTTGTTTGGAATTAAACACAAAGCTACACAATGGACTATCTGTGCTCTGCCCACCACGGGTATCGAAACCCGGTTTCTAACATTGTAAGTATATAATATGTATATAATATTACGTTATATTTAAACAAATATTTTTGGAGGATTTATTCAGTTAATAACAGCTATAATCTTTACAAGTTCTTTTTAAAACAAAATATTGAATATATATCTTGATATAAGATATCAGGTGTAAACTATAAGTTAATATTATTTTCTTTTAATATAGATGTTCAATTAAACATGTGACGACTGAGATTTCTGATACTGCTTAAAACTATATAATAAAACTCAGTGAAATTAATGTCCTGCAAGTAAGTAGTTTTCTCTATTAGGCTCACCACTAAGATTCCAAAGTGTTCAGACGTTGGTCGATAATGTGACGTGTTCGACCACATATCACAATCATCTCCTAGGCAACTTGATTCCAGTCAAGGTTGTCTAAGATCAGCTTATACGTGGATACTGTAGTGAAGTATCGTTTCTTTGCCATGACATACAAGCCATCTTCTTAGAGACAGTAATCACTTGCTTGGATTGGTTTATCTTGATTAGAACGGACTTTCTAAATGCTCTTTTTAGGCATTGTAAGCAACTAGAGGTTCTCAGTGACCTCTTGGTATCTACGATAAAATAAACACAGTAGTTTAATTCGGTTATTTCAGATGTGACAGTCAACTATCGGTTTGCGGAATGCGTGACGAAAGGAACTTTGTAATCGATAACAACTGTTTTATCTCCTTTCTTTCTTTGATACTACAATGCTTTACAAATATTTATATTTAACGATGTATCTAAATCAATAGTCAAGTTATTGTTAGCATGCTTATAAATAAACAAAAAATCTATATAAGGATGATTTCACAATGACATATGAATAATCTTACAATAGTGTTACAATAAGTAATGCGTATTTCACTACCATGGCGAAAAGTTACTTTCTTTATAAGCAGTTATTGTGCTTCTAGTTCTAATTATAAAGACAACGTGATATCAAATAAGCGAATTATAACTAAACTTTAAGGCTTTAAGATGTCAACGCATGATGATAACAATGTACTTATAATCAGTTATGAATATTTCACATTTATAAACAAAAAACAGCATAATGTATATGTTTATTCTTATTTAAAATGAATATTTTCAATCACTGATAACTAATTTGTATTATGGTTTCTGTTTGTATGATATGAAATATTATTTACTCATTCATAAGTCTGACGTACGTTTGTTATTTAATATGCAATGTAGAATAACAGATAAAATAGGTAAAATATATATCGGGTGTAATGATAGAAGAAGAAGATCATCTAAGTTATTATGTAATAAAACAATTTATTTTATAATTTTCTGTATAGCGCAGTTGATATATATATATGTGTGTGTATTGTGAGAATAGCTATGTAAAACTTAATTTTTTTGTAATATGTCAAAATTTGCTTTTATTAGATACATTAATGAGTTCAGGTTATTTCTTGCTAATCAACTTAGTTTTATTTGGTTCACGCTTCAACTTTAAGTGAAAACTTATTGACTGAATCTCCATGAAGCTTCGATTAATGTCGTCTTGATCTACAAAAAATACCTTCAAACAGTGAGTTTCTTGTGTAACACAGTACTTTTGGAAGTAAGAGATAAAAAAAAGAAGAGATTCTTCTGGATATTACAGTGAAGAAATCATGCTCGTCCAAACTCTAGACCATAAAGACCACAGGATTTGTCACAGTGGGGAGCAGTAGAATTACGGAACAAGAATAAAATAACGAAGATCACTCTGCTGCACAGCTGATGATGGTTTTTTTCCGGCCATTAGGAGGCGGGCAGTCAGTCATCTCTTACAGCTGTGGCACAGTTTGAAGATCATTGATGAATTATTTCTATATCTAAAATTTGTTATTCTGACTCCAACCGGTACATAAAGAAAGGCTAACTTTTTAATATTTTGATTCTTGATAACTGAGTGTAAGCTAGTCAGGTCAATAGAAGTGACAGTGCGTCCTTGAGTAGCCTTTCATTATATATATATAACAGCATCATAACATAAATGTACACCAACTCACAACCTGCCTGAAAGTTGCTAACTTACGTCATGACTTACATGAATTTAAAAACATAAAATCTTTATTATATTCATTGCCTAAATCTTCTTATACTTTCAATGCGATCAAGAAGTTTCTAATCACCAGTAATAACGTTCGTTTCAGAATAATTGTTCGAAGAAACATACATTCTGTCCAAAAACTAGAAATTAAAAAAATAACAATGAACAGATAAATAATATATGTAAAAGATTAATGACTTCTTATAAGAACGACTCGAATATACTAACGCAGTGGCGAGTCCCGGCAAATGCGAGCCGTGGCGCCAAGGGCGACAAGCTATCACCGATATATTTGATTCATGGTAAATTCCTGATCACACTTCTAAGCAAATCTGAGTAACGTCTTCATCCACAACGTGTAGAAGGGTTATGGTTATAACTGACCTATATCTCCTGTTACCACGAGCAGATTAGTAACCAAGTATTTATTGCGACGAATAAGCAACCAGCTACATCTTAAAACCAATCGCCATTATCATGAGAAATGTTGTTGAATAAATTGGGATCATAGCAGTCCAGATCAACTACACATGCCAGCATATGGTCTTTTATGCTTTTGATTTGCTTTAAAGATGTGGACTGACTATGTAAATTTAGTCAGGTTTGTATGTAGTTTAAGGTTGGCCTCTCCCTCCTTCGTAGAAACTTGTTACATTAGCAATTACAACGTCGCTCAGTTGTGCATAATCGAAGCAATCCGACTAAGTACTATCAACAACAGAGGACTCAAGGGGAATGGGGGACTCAGAATACCGTTTATATAAAATGTAATTAACCCTTAGTAATTACTAGAAAAATAGTTTTAAACAGATGTTTATAGAGAAGGATTAATGTTATATTAGTGCTCTCTTCGTTGTACTGTGTGTGTGTGTGTGTGTTTTTACAGATAAATTATAAAAAAATATATAGACTGTTCAAACGATGACATATCAGATAAACTGTAAAAATAGATTCACGTTAAACACCATAAGAAACTTTGTTGCTAGTGCGAGTTTTCCACCTCATATGATATTATATCCCCTTCCCACCAAACATGCTCGACCTTTCAGCCGTGGAGACGTTATAATGTGTCAATCCCACTATTCGTTGGTAAAAGAGTGGCTCAAGAGTTGGCGGAGGGTGGTGATGACTAGCTGCCTTCCCTCTAGTCTTACACTGCTAAATTAGGGACGGCTAGCTCAGATAGCCCTCGTGTAGCTTTGCGCGAAATTAAAAAACAACCACAACAACAAACATTTATCAGCCACACACACATCGGGTTTTCCACCGTGACGTTATATAAGATTTTCGTAAAAATACTAATGTCCGATGAGGATCCACTGAAGTTAAATGAGTTGTAATGGTCAAATATCTTAAGTTTTCCGATTGATAAACATTATAACAATCACAGTTATAGCTTCCAAAGTTTATAGCACACTGACTATAGCAAACTAATAATATATGCTCTCTTTTTTTCGACGCGTCGCGTTGGTTAT
>NW_013665813.1:316858-324241 GCF_000517525.1 Limulus polyphemus | reverse complement strand
CGCATGTTTTAAAATATAAACTTAATCTAAGCAAACGTTGGAATTAAAATAAATATATAATAATAAATTCGTTACATTATATATTAAAAATGAATAAAAAATAAGAAAAGTTTAATAAAATACATTTAATTCTGCATCATAGCATACTCTTATCACTACAGTTAGAGGAAAGTAAAGTAATTAGTCCTCACAATTCACTGTTTGCGCTTTACTTTTCCCGAGTTGTTGTGACAGGTAACGTGATCGAAAATAACAGTACGATAGAAATACAACTTTTTTATCTATCACCAGAGAGTACAACAACAAGTTTGGTTGTTAGTTGCTTAGAAAACAACATGTTCTTAAAGATTGAAGCAAACAACATGAACAGGTTAAAAAATGTATTTACGTGAAGTTACTTGTGTATTTGAATCACATATTTATCTCTAGAAGGCGCTAACTGAGAAAAAAGAAAGACAATCAGTAAGTCAAGAGAATTCTGTGTGATTATTATGTATCTAATAGATTTTGTTTGAATAAGAAATAAGTTGCAAATCTGCTTGAAAGCATTCGTGATACTATCTTCCCGATTTAGAATAAGTTTTTTATTATCTTCTTTGGAGTAATCAAGTTCCTGTAAGTCGGTTGAGTTCTTAAAAGACCATAGTTTTAATAGAACGAAGTTCCATTTAGCTTATATAACAATAGACATTCCAATTATCTATGTTGCTATGATTTCAATCGCTTTTTCCCTGAACATCAAGATACCTTCTTCAGTCGGTTACGTCTGACAGCATGGGAAATCACTTGTTACATGTATTATCTTCGCTTATCTTTCCCAAAGGTCATGACATTTAATTTACTAGTTTTGTCTAAAGATGCTCTATATCTGTTGGGTTTTTTTCATATGTAAACTATAGCATAAGTTAGACTTCCTTTACATAAAAACACTAAGAAGCTATCTTTCCTAACGACAATACGATTATTGATTTTCATGACGGTTTGAGCAAGACACCATTTTTAGTAGGTTACCTTCAATAACGAATTGTACTTAATCTCGTCTTTACTGTTTTAAACAAGAAGTATATTTATCTACTATCATATGCAAGTGTTATGTTTCGGTATTGTTATATCATATGCCACTGTCTAATTTTATGAAAAGGTTAGATATTCATGTGATATTCAAATCTACATCCGCATTAGCTGAATAACCGAGTTATGAAAATCTTAAACTTTTTAGGCTACAGCTAATTTTTTTTTATGTAAGAATGGCGATTAGCAGGATTATAACTTTAGAACTGCCTTCAAGATGATTTGAGCTGAAAGACCGTTTGCCAAATAACAAAGAGCTCTACCAATTACTATTTTAGCAATGTAGAAAAATGTTAAAAAAAACTGTTTAACTCTATTTAACCTGATTTTATGATAATCATCTTACTTCGTTTTGAGCTCAAGTTTTTTTATGCTTTCGTAAAGAAACACTTGTTTTAATAAATGGAACGCGTACTTCTTTCCTGGAAAGTATAGTAACCATAGTTAACACTGCTTATATATATCGTAAGCCACACAAGATGACGCCTTAAGCATTGCTAACGTAGGATTGGTTGTAGAGTATATCTTAAGCGTTATATATTAGGGTATATCTCAACTATATCTTAAGCGTTATATGTTAGGGTATATCTCAACTATATCTTAAGCGTTATATGTTAGGGTATATCTCAACTCTATCTTAAGCGTTATATGTTAGGGTATATCTCAACTATATCTTAAGCGTTATATGTTAGGGTATATCTCAACTATATCTTAAGCGTCTAAAATAAGCTTTGTTTAATTACTACCCACGACTCTTACCAGTAGTCTTCTCTCAAATGTAAGTTAGAAGCTTCTGGTATTACAATATTTATTCATGACGTATAAATACGAAATTTTTCATCACAACCAATTCCAAAGGCTTTGAACCTTCTAATTCCTCATGTAGTTGTTACAAACCCGGCATGACCAGGTGGTTAGGGCGCTCGACTCGCAATCTGAGGGTCGCGGGTTCATATCCTAGTCCCACCAAACATGCTCGCCCTTTCAGCCGTGGGGGCGTTATAAGGTGACGGTCAATCCAACTATTCGTTGGTAAAAGAGTAGCCCAAGAGTTGGCGGTGGGTGGTGATGACCTTCCCTCTAGTCTTACACTGCTAAATTAGGGACGGCTAGGGCAGATAGCCCTCGTGTAGCTTTGCGCGAAATTCAAAAACAAACAAACAAAAACAAACATAACTCTAGAAATCTGTGTAAACTTTCTTTTACCTGAATAAAACGTTGTATATCATGTTTATTATTTATGAAACCTGCTTCCATTTTTTATCATATTTTATTTTACTTCACGATATGTTGGAAATATTCCTATTCGATTACTTAGAATAAAGGCTTTCCTTTAATATGTATATTTTAACTTATATTTTCGTTGTTCATATTTTGGAATTTCATTTTATATTTATTTAATGCTGTTGTTTTTATTTTTGAAAATTCTCAATTTTTGTTTCTAATGTTTCTGAACAAACCCTGCTTGTTTATTTCGATCGCTGCACAACTGAGAGGCTGTATTTATAATAAATACATCTAAAAGTCCCAAATTTCTGTTGCACCGAGTTGGATGATTCCCATTCTCTGTAACTGTTACTTTAACATAATTTGTTTTAATATTTTGAACCTTTAATCTTTGTTTTTTACTTTTGTTAATGTAAATGATATACTTAGATGGATAATAATTATATGGCTTTAAATTATCTTATATTCGTTTGTTAATAAACCGCAATACATGACATTGACGTAGCGGTACCAGTACGTAGGTGGATTCAGAGTGGAATCTATAGCTAGTTGTTGTATGTTAATCATATACAGTTGACAGATATGGATTTCCCATACTTAAGTCCGTGCCAAAATTACACTTACAAAATAAAAGGATGTTTGTGAAACCATTGAGAAAAGTTTGTGTAGTATTTCCATGGAGATATTATATATTTGTTTGCGGTCTTTTAGATATTCATTCTAATATTAGATTAACTGCTTTATGTTTTGATATGATGGTGTACATTAATATAATATTGAAACTGTTCACCTTTTGCGTATAATGTAAACTACTTATAATTTTTTAGCCTTATGTTTGTGTTCCTTCTGTAACGGTTTCCATGGGTACTGATGAAAGCTAGATAGTTGGTATTATAACTAGAATGGGTTGAAAGTAAAAGGTGGATTTTAATGGTACTTTTGATCATCTTTGAAACGTCTTTACGGCAAGTAGTGCGTCCATTACTAACTCTTAGATCGTTATGTGGATTTTAATGGTACTTTTGATCATTTTTGAAACGTCTTTACGGCAAGTAGTGCGTCCATTACTAACTCTTAGATCGTTATGTGGATTTTAATGGCACTTTTGATCATCTTTGAAACGTCTTTACGGCAAGTAGTGCGTCCATTACTAACTCTTAGGTCGTTATATGAATCTTTAATGATATGTACTTTAATCATAAAGGTAAATGATTTGTGTGGTTTATAACAGTCATTTAACTCAATACAACTTAATTGTTTTTCAATAATATTAAGTCATAATTTAAATGTTGGTACATTAGTTATTTTAATATCTTATTTCCATTATGACAGTTTTCCTTCTTTATCTGCTCCTTAAAGTATAATTTGTGGCATATTTATATTTTACTTAAAGCTCGTATTTTACGTTTAGTAGTATTTCGTTTAATCTTATGGAGTCTAGACATGTGACTTCCTATTGCGCAAGATATTTCTTTCACAATTAAATTTAAATTTTTATTGTTCGGGAATTTTTGGAAAACATGTTTCAACATTATTACCGTAGAAAATTTCGTTAATTTCTTCATTAATGTTATCAGATGTCTTGTTTTCTTTTACTGAATGGACGAGTTAATTTTTAGGCGTATTTGTTTTGTGTTATTCAGAATACACCACATGTTGCAGTAATAACATGACTAAGTCTTCTAGTCTTATATTAATCTCCAAAGTAGGGATTTTTTTTAGCCATCACACTGGATGGACTAGTTGTTTGGCTACATCTTCTAGTGTACAGGCTTGAATCTTTTTTAGCCATTTCACTTGTTCCATTAGTTGTCCGGTTAGATCTTCAATGTTGGGATCTTTTCTGGCTGTTGCACTTGTTACACTAGTCGGTTGTTTATATATATTCCAATCTTATTTTAAATTCCAATGTTGGGATCTTCTTTAGTTATTGCACGTGTTGCACCAGTCGGCTTTTAGATTTCAATGTTGGGACCTTCTCCTTCATCACTGTGTATCTGAATCCTTTATTGAAAATCTTTTATTTTAACAGCTGTTAACAGAACACTTGATAAATTGACTACGATATAATTATACATTTCTTGGATTTTTTTTATTAAGATTTTTTTTTTTGATCAAGGTAATATTTGTTTTTAATATTTTTCTTCAATTAGTGATTTTTGGTACTAATTCTCAGCCCCCCAGTGGCACAGTGGTATGTCTTCGGACTTACAACACTAGAAACCGGGTTTCGATACCCGTGGTGTGCAGAGCACAGATAGCCCATTGTGTAGCTTTGTGCTTAACTTCAAACAAACAAACTAATTCTGAAGGAAGACGATTTTCTTTTTACATTTGTTTTTCTTTATGAAAAACGTTTACATTCTATATTTTTGATTTATTATTTCATTTAAAATCCATTTTTCTGTTTTTCTTTAAATTGGAAGATTTTTTTAACTTTAAATACAACTTTAAATAGACTTGATAGAATGATTTTATTAACGATTACTTAACAACCTCTTCTATGTTCTAAATGAATTTTGACCTGGAATTAAATTTTCATTTACCGTATATTTCGTTCCAAGTATTTTCACTTTAATATCCTAATAGTTTAGAATTGATATTTGTATACATTTAAAAACAATATTATTTATCTCACTTCCTAAAACTTTGTTGCTTTCAAACGGTAAGAGTGTCTGAACTGTTGTTCATATTCAATGAAACACACAAGATGAATGCAGTTTGTGTCATTGAATGCTTATATATACATGCCCTCCAGTGGCACAGCGGTATGTCTACGTACTTACAACGCTAGAAACCGGGTTTCAATACCCGTGGTCAGAGCACAGATAGCCCATTGTGTAGCTTTGTGCTTAACTACAAACAAACAAACCGATTTAAAAACTGATTTTAAAATTAGATTTGCTAAACTTCTCGAACAATTGGGAAGACAATAAAAATTGTGTATATGATTCCGATTCAAAATACAAAGCTGCTCCAGGGAATTGTAAGTATGCTATTTCTGAACTGGAGTAAAAATGTTTCACTTAAGGTTCAATAATGTATAAAGATAGGAACGTGAAGAACATTAATTGTACTGAAGAGACAGTAGGTTTGAAAATGCTTAAAGTGGAATTACTTAAATATATCTTATGATAATTTTCATACAATTATACAGCTTATGACCGAGAGAATTTCTCGTGTTAATTGATTATTGAATTTAATAGTAGGGCTTATTAGCGAACATCTAGACTTTCAAAATGAAGAACTCGATGATTTAGAAGTAGTGTTATCGCAAAACAACCTTGAGAGTTTCGATACAAGTGAACTGTTCAACAGTGTATAAATAAAGAAGTTATTTGATTTGTATTCAGTTGTCTCTGTGTGAGTTATTTATTTCACACGTAAACTTCCTCGAGTTGGTGGCTTTTGTGTTCCCCTCTCGCGAAAGCATGACATGAAATCCAAATAAATTTCTTTGTAACCAGTTTAAAGTTAGAACCCAACAACTAAGGCCACGGGCTGCCCACACACCCGTTACACTTTTTTGTTATCCAGTTATTTTTTGAAACTCTAACATATGTTTACACACCTGAAAATAGATATTACAAAAACAACTACAATAAAAAAACTGTTAAATATTATAAAGACAAGTAGGGGTCGATATATATGTAACCTAACTAATTACAGTAATATAGAAAGTTTAATGCTACAAAAAGTATTGAAACAAGGATATGAAAACCACAAAAACTGTTTTTATTGTAGTTGTTTTTTTTTCCTTTTTATTAACTTTATTTTTGTTGTCGCCTGTCAATACCAAGCATGGGGCACGCTTATACCTGATTCGTATTTTACTACTGATCAGGATTTACTACCAACCTACATTCAAATACTAATTATATGCTGAAAGTAGCGCATCGTCCGTTCTATACATATACATATATATATATATATATATATATATACTAGTATCCTTTTCAGTACAAGAAAGGAATCATTGAGACCCCAGACGGAAGAGTTCTGTAAAAGAATTAGAGCGATAAGGTTCGTCATTTTTTCTTAGATGAAAACTCGATGAAATGGTGAAATTTTTATTCACTCCATAAACACGTTTACAGCGATTTTATAAGTACAATAAGCATTAGCTTTTCTCACCCAATATTGTGAAATAGTCATTGTAAGTATTCAGATATTTTAAAGGTGGTTTGAAACGGGCGATTTTTATGGCCGCCATATTGTTTCACCAAGATCCCTACTATTAAGTACTTAATGATCCATAGATGCCCTTTAATGTTGAATGCAGGCTAGGCGTGGTCTGGAGGTTAGAGTGTAGGAATATGGATCCATGGTTTGCTTCCTGTTGCCTTCATTTTAGTCTATCAGTTCAGAATTTGGGATGACCAAGTGTTGTATAGCTGTGAGTGAATGTCCAAAACAAATCAAATACTGACTGTTTTGATATTATTACTTCAATTATGTTTTTATTCTATTACAAGTTACAGCTGTTACAGTAAGGAAGATTGGTTTTTAGAATAGGCGAAACGTTTCGATCATTCTCAAGTTTTAACAGTAAAGACGACTTTAGGATTTGAAAATAATAATAATAATAATTCACTATATACATATATATATATATATGGACTGTAATATTTTGTTATCTTTAAGTAGTTATATTATAAACATTATGTTCAATTATGAAAAGGCCCTCTTGTACAATGTAAATTTTAAGTCATAAACAACCAGAAATCAGAATATACAAGTCGTCGAAAATTCATGGTTGTATCTCGGCACAAAAGGAAATAAATTAGTTTACCGTTATTCACTGTTATCAGATTACAACCATGTAGAGTTGCACGAGTTTTAATTTTCTAACTGTTCAAATTTTATTAAAAGCATGTCAAACCATTTTCAGGTACTCCTTTTTTGAATACTCTTTAGAGTTTCTTAATTCACGTTTGTAATTATTGAGCTTTTGTGGTGTTTGGTTCCCAAATTAAAAATATTTACCTTTAATTTGTTTTTTTTTTTAGGTTTCCCCTTCCTTCTTTCTATCTTTTGGGGATATATCATCTTATAATTTGAAAAAAAAAAAGTAAAACCAGAACC
>NW_013665813.1:306230-316602 GCF_000517525.1 Limulus polyphemus | reverse complement strand
CCCCTTCCTTCTTTCTATCTTTTGGGGATATATCATCTTATAATTTGAAAAAAAAAAAGTAAACCAGAACCTGTTAGTAAAAAAGCTGGAGAAGGGACGGGCTTCTCGAAACTGTTGCTCAAACTACTTTGATTATTGGAAAATTGTCAGTGAAGCGTATGAAGTACATAATATTTAGGATTCATTGTGTTTCATTTAAAATTAAAATAAAATAAACGATTAGTCAAACTTACAAACATTCTTAATAGGAAGGAATTAAGACTATTATAGTGTTAAGCTTGTTTGTTTGCTTGCTTTAGAGTAAAGTCACTTTAAGCTATCTGCTGTGTCTACCGCGGGTAATCGAACCGCGGATTTTAGCGTTGCAATTCCGTAGACTTTCCGCTATCCCACCGGCGGACTAATACTAAATGAGTGTTTACTTGGAAAGTAGGATCGATCTGCCTCATCAATTTCATTGGCTTAATCTATCTTCGTTACGTAGCGGAAATCAAAAAATAGTTCGACAGAAATTGTTATCAATAAACACAATAAAACATTTACTCTTGAATATAAATCATTTTTGATATCTGAAACAGAAATAAAAAGAGCTTCAATACAATGTTTTATAATATTTCTCTTCTGTCAAGATGAATAAACAACATGCAATATGTAAAAAAACACACTATCAGAAGAATGATGCAATCCTCAAGAATTTATCGATGCATTTGATGTAATCAGAAATAAAGAAAATACTCAAAAAATATAATCTTTTCAACCCTTCAACTGTAGTTGAAACTCAAGAATTGAAACGCCTTTTCTTGTGAAAACGATTATATCTTCCTTGTCTTTTTTTAAATAAATATATAAAATTGTTATTTTTCCTTTCTAAATATGGTCGCTGACTCGAAAGTTTTACACTAAGAGCATAATTTGTTTAGCTCTCACACATATAAAACGTTATCGTAATTATTAGGGTATAAATTATTGTAAAGAAAGCTAAAAGAGCAAATAGATCGTAGGCGTTTTTATAGTGATGTACAATTTGGCTGTGTAGGTGTTTTTATAGTGATGTACAAAGTGGCTATGTAGGTGTTTTTATAGTGATGTACAAAGTGGCTATGTGGGTGTTTTTATAGTGATGTACAAAGTGGCTATGTAGGTGTTTTATAGTGATGTACAAAGTGGCTATGTAGGTGTTTTTATAGTGATTTACAGCCCCCAGTGGCATAGCGGTATGTCTGCGGACTTACAACGCTAGAAACCGGGTTTCGATACCCGTGGTGGGCAGAGCACAGATAGCCCATTGTGTAGCTTTGTACATAACTTAAAAAACAAACAAACTAGTGATGTACAGAGTGACTATAAAGAAATAACCAAATTCTAAATTATTATATTTTGAAAACTACTTGCCCCAGGAAAACAAAATTTAAACAAAGGCTGTTTGAGGATCATAGATTTGGTGCCTGAAAATTTGAACTTATACAGAAGTATCAAGACAACATTATCATAGATAGATACCCAAATTGCTTTTCTCGCAAACAAGCATTACTATTATCTCTCTTCGCTCTCGTTCAACAATAAGACACAGGTGAGTAGAATAATAACACGTGTTAGTATGAATGATAATCAATGAGCATTGTCCAGAGCAGAAGGTGTTTGCAACAGCTTAATTTAAATATGCTGATTGAGAATGACAGAAAAACGTATTGAACATTTTCTGTGTTAGTTTTCTAAAGCTCTTGCATCACTCTCAGAATTTTCTGAAGAAATCTTGTGATCATCCGGGTAGTTCTGATGACAGCAAGTTACCTAGGATAAGTAGCTTTTAAAATATTAGGATTTTAAATTTGAGTTGTTGTTTTTTATAATCATTTATAATCACTTACATTTAGCCATGAAAACGTTTGTTAAGAAAAACATTAAAATGTCCAAACAACATAACTTTGCAGCTTTCCTAAATATGTGTTTATTATCAATACGAATGCCTTAGGCCATTTATTCAGAAGTTTAGTTTGGAAAGAACAAAGTACTTGAATAAAGCAGCACATAAGCTGCAAGTTACTTATTAGGGTACAAGTTTAGGAATATTATGCCCAATGCAGCTAAATAATAAAGTCAATAATACAAGAGTTATATTTGAACATAGATATACTATGAAAGTAAACAATATATTCCAGGTTTCAAGGGTCAAATGAATAATATGTATATATATAATTGTTTGTTTGTGATTAAGCAAAAGCTGGTATCTCGGTTTAATAGTTTTGTGCCCAGGTTTCTGATGCTTTCTCCATACTATACGTTATAAAATAAAAAATGTACTTCTTAAAAACGTTCACATATTTACCATACTTAGTATTTGTGTTCCACAAATACTTCAAAAGCGTATAATGGGTACAACAAAAGTTAAGGCTCCATTCGTTTACTGTTCCAAGTCCGATACTGGACTCATCTAATTAACAAGGAAAAATGAAAATGAATGTTAAATCAATGTAAGCTAATCTTTTTTGTTTTGTACAAAAGTTCAATAGCTCTTTACAATAGCGTGAAGGAATGTATGGAAGTTGAATCGCATTTCACTATGAGCATTAAATTACAAGAACATACTTAATACTTACAATTACATACTTAATACTAGATGTTAAGTCGTGAAATTGTATCAGTTTCGACTAACGTTTAGTTACGACGAGTTAAATATCTTTGCTCTAATAATTAATTTACAAGGAAATGTTTCACCTCCTGACTGACGTTTAATTACAGTATGCTGAAGCTCCTTGTACAAACGTAAATTGATCATTCAATAACGTTTAATTGCGATGTGTTAAACCCTCTTGTGCTAATTGTTACATAATGTAAACTTTCACCAATCTTTACTAACTTTTAAATGGGATATAATGAAATATTTTTGTTATGAAAGTTTAATTATGAAATGTTATGTTTGTTTTGTATAACATTTGATAACAATATGGTAAGTCCTTTTACTCTTTTCACAGTTGTTTCTATTACTGCAAATTGTAGCATCTGAAATGCACCCTCTGTAATCCGTTAACATGCGCAGCTTTAGTCATTTACTTTTTAAATAATACTGCTATATGTTGTCAGAACTACGAACAAAAATGAGAAAAAATGCCACAGATGTTGAAAAACCAACAAATTACAAACTTTCTAACAGTTGAGCTCTGAAAGTTTATATTAGGGAATGGTGGGATAAGACGGCCACCTTCGCTTTTAATGGTGTTTTCACGAACTAAGATGAAGGTCATGAAAATTCAAAAGGTTTAAAAAATGAGCCATGTTTTATCATAAATGTTATTTCTAGTTGAATGAAAGATTTGACACACATTTTTTTTAGATATTGACACAATGTACAAAATATGGTTGGATAAAATGCCCCCCCCCCCATGATAGGGTAAAATAGCCTCAATCAAATTCATAACAACTGTAATTCAAAATAGATGATGCATTAGCAACTGCTTTTAAATCGCTTAAATCATCACTTAAATACTCTCGATAGGGATCGAGAAGACCGTGCGGCGTGTGCAAGTTGCTAATTAGTTTGGATAATGGCGCTAAATAACGTGAGTACTAGAATGTGGTATTGGCTTATATTGCGACCAAAGCCTATGACGAAAATACGCTCTAAGCCTACTCAACATGGAGTAATCGCACTTTATAAAAATCAGAGAATTGTAACTGTGCTTTTCTTAAGACATGTCTTGGCTGTCTATAATTCCAACCATAAAAAGTCAAAGGCTGTGTTTACCTTAGCTTATAGCTGTTCAACATCAACAACAACAACAACAAAATGAAGTCACTCTTTGGTCATCCATATTCGCGACCGTTCACCTGTATGTGTATGTCCAGAGTAATCTGAAAAATAGTTACACAGAGTTTACTGTTGATGGCTGCACATCATAACTGATAATATACAAGGATGACCGTTTCATCGATGGGGGCAGTCTTACCCCACTTCTCTTACACAAATTTCGCTATGAGAACAAAGACATCTGGAAAGCTTTGCATCTTTTGATTCTATCTTCAATTCACACACAAAAAAATGCTTCACCTTATCGTATATATATATATATATATTATTCACCCTGACGAACACATTTTTACTATTTATCTTAGATTCCAACGCTTGATAAGAAACAAGATTATAAGTTGTTTTCTGTAGTCGCGTGACTCTGAGATATTTAAGTATTATAAACGATATAAATCTTGCATGAGTTCATTTTGGCGCTAAAGTGGAAAGAAAACGACCTTTACTCTACAGACAATAAAACTTTTTATTTCATCCACGTTTCAACATTGTGGCTTCATCAGGACTAGTAATAAAAGTACAAGATTTTCTACTACTAGTCCTAATAAAACCGTAATGGTGAAATGTTGGCTGAAATAAAAAGTTTTCCACTATTATCTAGTGAGGAACAGAGTTCGTTTTCCTTTACTGCCAAAATGTCCAAGTACCTCCAATAAGCACTACAGATTCTGGAAAGCAACAAGATATTTCCTGTAGTTCGAACTATAATACAAACATGAAATTCATACGAATTTGTTTATCTTTTGATTTCATGAAAATTATTCTTATTTCTAGCTCAAGATGTCTGGTTTTTGTGCTTAAAACGTAACGTATCCCAAATACTTGTTATTGAAGAAAGTGTAATTCATGGTATGAGAAGCTATATATTTTTGTTTATTTTTCTCTACAAATTTAAATATAATCAAAACCACATCCAGACTGAATATACTAGAGGTGATTTCTTATCCAACAAATATCACTGTGAATACACTTGATCATAGAATGTTTAAAAACAACAACAAGAACAACACGCTTTTTATTTAATTCTGTAAGTCATAAAATAGTAGTAACAAAACTATTTGCAAAATAAATGTGCTATTTGTGCTTTGGCCATCCTAGGTATCAAAACCCAATTTTTAACGGTATAAACCCACAGACTTACCTTTGAGCCAACTAATGAAATACTTCTAAATGTTTTGTGTGCGTTGATAATACTTGTCTATTTTACCCTAACTAAAACTTTGATGTGTAACATTTACGTTAAAGTAGTTGTTTTCGCACTCTAACACTAATTTCTAACGTTTTCCTTTTAGTATTAAATTAATTGTATTCTTAGCCTACTTTTTGAAGAACCTGTTCTTTCGTGTACTTATGATAATGGCGGACGAGAAGCATGTTGATTTCATGATGACTTCACTTATTCAAAATTGGCCTGTGATGCTCCCGACTCATGTGGAACAACCGTTTGGATGACATCTTTGACATGTATGAATAATGCATGCAACAAACTTGTGATTGATCTCCATCTTAAGGAACGTGTAATACCATTCGTTTGTCTGGCCGATATGTTTTTCTTTTTTTTTGTGTCGTAAGATTGTTTCCTGAGATGTATGATATATTTTACAGACATAAGTTTTTTTCCATTTTGCTTCATTTCTGCTTTTGTAGGTTTAAAACCAAGTTAGACAATTACTGCACCAATATGTAGATAAGGTTTACTTGAATGTATAATTAATTTTTGTTAGAAATACTTTCTTTGTAAACTTATTTCGTCTTACTAGATTTGAATATTCACAAGAAAATATTTTTATAATTCCCGCTTTCTAAGCGAATAAAAATACCTATGGATGCGAAAAAACAAACAACCAGTTAAATCGTGATCGTATAGATTCACGAACTGCATTACCTTGAAGTTTCTAAAGTTATGAATGTCAGACAATGTTACGTTTGTAACAGATTTGTACATTTGAGAAATAACCTAGGTATTTTACTTTTGATATTATATTTCCCTATATAGCTTCAGTTAAATTTCTTTAGTGCTAGAGAAGAGATAAAACAATTTGAAGATTTTATTCAATGTTTATTTTTACGAAATGTGACTGAACGGTTAAATCAGAGGGCTTATAACGTCAAAAATCGGGTTTCAACACCAGTGTAGGGAAAACACAGATAGCCCGCTGTATAGCTTCGTGTTTAACATCAAATAAACTGTCGTGAAATATAATGCATGTATAAATTCATATGACACCACTTAGTTAAATGACAGTGAAGTTCAAAATTTACTATTTGAACTTTATTCTAGAAATAATGTGTACCAGCTTCTGAGTATCTATTTTTATTATTTCACTCCTGCTACTTCCTTTTCATATAGGGAAATTGTCAAAAGACTTGGCATAACCTTTAGACTTGTAGTGACACCATATAAATAAAATTTGAAATATACCTATTATACAGAGCAAGAAAATGCTTTCTAAGTGTGAATACAACTTGAAACAAGACAATCTAAAATTACATCATTTACACGTCATTGAATGTATTTGTATCTTAAATGTTGTACAATTCCCTGGAGCAACTTTGTATTTTGAATCGGAATCCTATACACAGTATTTATTGTTTTCCCAATTGTTCAATAAGTTTAGCAGAACTAATTTTAAAAGTAGTTTTTTTAACTCGATCGGTTTGTTTGTTTGTAGTTAAGCATAAAGCTACACAATGGGCTATCTGTGCTCTGTCCACCACGGGTATCGAAACCCGGTTTCTAGCGTTGTAAGTCTGCAGACATACCGCTGTGCCACTGGGGGCTACAATAGGGTATTTGTTGGTACATTAGTACTTTGAGAGGGAAGTCCAAAATTATAAATTATCTTAATGTTTAAATCTAAGTAATGTACTTCAGTATTCCATATAAAAGTTTCTCGATCTCTAGAACTGTAGGATAAATGTTACCAATATAATTATTTATTACTGGATTTTTAAGACTAATTAAATTGTCAATATATCTATATGTTAAGGAACATAATTCTGGATTTTGAAAGTTAATAACAAATTTATTTTCGTATTGACTTTCATATAAATATCTTAAGAAATACACTATAACCTTTGAAGAGAAAAAGCAAGCAAGAACAGAAGAATAAAACGCGCTATTTATTAAGTGCGATCAAGGTTGATCTATTTTTAAACTTCTAGTCGGTTACTACTCAAATTGGCGTTGACATCCATTTTTGTTTGTGATAAACAACTAAGAAAATAGTTGGTTAGACCTCTTATTTGACTAGTAGAGACACACGTTCGAATCCTCAGCGTCTCTGTTTTCACATCTGAAAATTTGTGTGCAACGTTCAGACCTTTACTATCAGTCAAGATAAAGCAACTGAGCTATGATCACAAGGAAATTCGTAACATAATTGACACACAGACTTTATTTTCTTTAAGCATTTCAAAAAGTACAAGGTTATATAAAGAGAGAAAATGAGAAATTATCTAAGAACTAAGTCAAATTTTATTAACAGTTCTTATGAAATCATTATATTATAATCTTATATGTTTGTTTTAGAACAAAGCCACGTTGAGATATCTGTTATATCTACCGTGGAGAATCGAAACCTGGATTTTAGAGTTGTAATCCATAAATTTACCGCTGACTCATCGAGGGACTAACTTTTACTGAAGAAGTTGTAAATAAAACCACATGTACTATTGTATTATTTAGCCTTATCGACTTATATATAATACGCTGTCGTTTGTCTGTCTGGAAGTTTTCTCGCAAATTTCTCTATCAAACGCTACAAATCTCATATCGTTAGAATGGCCTTTGTAAAGGAATCCGGATTGCATATTGGATTTTTGATTCAGAATCACCTTACCTGTTTTGGCCCGGGATGTCCAGGTGGTTAGGGTGCTCGACTCGCAATCTGAGGGTCGCGGGTTCGAATCCCCGTCACACCAAACATGCTCGCCCTTTCAGCCGTGGGGGCGTTATAATGTGACGGTGAAACCCACTATTCGTTGGTAAAAGTGTAGCCTAAGAGTTGGTGGTGGGTGGTGATTACTAGCTGCCTTCCCTCTAGTCTTATACTACTAAATTAGGGACGACTAGCACAGATAGCCCTCGTGTAGCTTTGAGCGAAATTTAAAACAAACAAACAATTACCTCTTTTGATTAGTCAAACGGTTCAATGCAACGAGTATGGTACACGACGGCACAATGTCATTGTTATCACGTGACCTCTGACTTTGAGTGGTTTATATTTCAATTTTAGTTTCTTTATTTTCAAAGTATTTGACACAAACAACACTTAACCCGCTTGTAATTTCATAAATTACACTAAATACAATTTCTATAACTTTCTCGATTTATTTAACTCTAAAATACGCATCCACAGTTTGTTCAAAACCGTATATTTTTCATTTTGTGAACACTCATTCAGACGTTTCTGCATATTCAGCTAAGTTTGCCTTCATTACAACTTTACATTTACTTTGCAATAATTGAGTTTCGGTTCCTTTCATAGACTGCTATAAATACCTTTTAGCTACTTATTTTCTTTATTACGTGTCTTATTATTAGTTTTTTTTCTAGTTTTTTTTGTGTCAACTCGTAATACCGTGTCATACACTGAACACTCACAACTGTTTCCATACTATGTACACTATTATATATACCGTTACTGTATTTTATTGTTTACTTTACTTGTAGTTTTATTAAATAAAGTTACGTCTACGTGAGTTTGTTTGTCTGGCTGTGTAATTTTGTTTTTCAAATAGACAAGGATTTTTCGATCTACAACATATTGCCTGCATAGCTCAAATGGCGTGCGTGAAAATGATAGAATAAGGAAAATTCAAGCGAAGAGCATGAAAACTACCGCAAATGTTTTGCGGGTTGCGGCTAGTATATATGTATATTTAGTATTAAACACAACTTTGGGAAATATTGCATTTCGAAATGCCTTGTTTGGAATATATTAAACTAAAGCTCAAATTCCAACGAATAGAACGATAATTTGGGAGTTCTAAGAGAAAAATCACAGAAAATCAGGTTTTCTGTTTTTCTATATAAAATCTTAAATATACAGAACTGGCATTCATTCTTGAAATATTGAATATTAACAAGTTACCTGGCCTTTTGTTCTTAAAAAAATATAATTATTATTTACGTTTGTATCCTCTGAATTGGTTACAGATTTCTACAAAAAAAATCTTAAATATCTAAGGTTACGTTTGTGAACAAAGTAGATAACCCAATCAACTGTCTCTTGCTTTACGATAGTTTGAACATAGATAGGGTATCAAGGAGTTTCTTTGTTTACATACAATGCTATTTTGGATACTGTATGCGATAAGAGCCAACTGAGATACGAAAAAAAAAGACTATAAACTATAAAACCCTCAGAGAATATTTACTCATAAAGTATTCTAGAATTTCTTTATTACAGTACGAGAAATAAATTCGGAATGAAACAGTTCAGCCGTACAAAGCAAATCCGTTAACAACAATAGGTCTGAATCTATAGCTTCTAAGTTACTGACCACTTGACTACACATCTTTGTACACCATAAATATCTAACCCGAAGGCTTAGCAGAATATAAAGAGACTCCGTGAAGTGAATAAGCTACTAGACTATCTCCATTACATATACTTTAAAGGTTTCTAGATGGAATGAGTTTTGAATAATTTTTTATTGTATCTAAATGTATGACTGCTTATACTTTAAGGTATTTTGAAATGTTTCATTGTACTTCACATTTAATGGGTTCAGATGTTTCATTGTACTTCACATTTACTGGGTTGAGATGTTTCATTGTACTTCACATTTACTGGGTTAAGATGTTTCATTGTACTTCACATTTACTGGGTTGAAATGTTTCATTGTACTTCGCATTTACTGGGTTGAGATGTTTCATTGTACTTCACATTTACTGGGTTGAAATGTTTCATTGTACTTCACATTTACTTGGTTGAGATGTTTCATTGTACTTCACATTTACTGGGTTGAGATGTTTCATTGTACTTCACATTTACTGGGTTGAAATGTTTCATTGTACTTCACATTTACTGGGTTGAAATGTTTCATTGTACTTCACATTTAGTGGGTTGAAATGTTTCATTGTACTTCACATGCTGGGTTGAGATGTTTCATTGTACTTCACATTTAGTGGGTTGAGATGTTTCATTGTACTTCACATTTACTTGGTTTCTTATGTTGAAATAATTCCTTTGATCCTTCTTATGTAACTTCAGGTGACATTATTATGAGAATGTGCAGCAGGTTATTTTGCTGAATCTTGGTGCTGTGAAATATCTTGGGTTATTATAACAGCAGTATTTCCCAATTTCAAAGCACCAACATTTATTCAAATGATATACCTGGAATGTGAAATTATACAGAAGTAACACAATTTATTAATTAATTGTCTTGAGAAACACGAGGACATTGGACCACTCCATCTCTCTCCAGGCCAAAAAACCATAGAACGTGAATGTTTCTTATGAAAATTTAAAAGCAATGGTTTGTTAAATGTTCTGTACGCACATACACACACACACACAATATATATATATATATATATATATATATATATATATATAT
>NW_013665813.1:299889-306217 GCF_000517525.1 Limulus polyphemus | reverse complement strand
TAACTAAGTAACGTAGTAAGTTAGTTTACGTTATTAGTAAAGTTAAAGTAACTAAGTAGTTTAGTTAAGTTAGTTACGTGTACGTACACACTACACACACACACACATATATATATATATATATATATATATATATATATATATATACCCAGCACAGCCAAGCGGTTATCGTGTTGGACTATAAATCCGTGTCCCAGTGATTTGTCTCCTATTACTGCCAAAAACAAAAATATATCGCGCCCTACACTTTGAGGACGTGAGTATGTGATAAGAGTGACTGTAAAAACTCGCTCTTCGATGAGAGGATCTCTTGAGGTAACAATGGGGTCCTCACTTGCTGCCTTCTTTCTATTTCCCAAAATCAGGGACTGCCATCTCACGCGAAATTCAATAACAAATACATATGGAGATAAATAAATATATAGAAAGAGAGATAAATAAAATACTAACTACTAGGGCATGATATTTATTCTATATTATCCATATATCAGATGTATCAGTAACGGAAAATCACTGTCTTTTACAAAGGTACGAAATACTAGAACACAATGGATGATCCATTCACTAGTTATCTGTAAAGCGACTACCTATCATTTCTCTCCACTCTTGTTGAAGCTCAGACAATTAGTTTTACGTCAAATGTAAAGCACTTAAAGAAGCTTTGATATGCAGAAAGCGTGTTCAATGTTTAATTTTTACTCGCATATTTATTAGTTTTTGTCTTATGAAGTTTAGCTTAAGATATGTTTCACTAATTTAAGTGTTTAAAGCACTCAAGGTATCATTAGACCTTTTAATTACTACTAATTTTATGTTCTAATTTAACTAGAGTACAAACAGCGTGCTAAATTTTCACACATTAATATCATTTTATGTAACATTAAGTATACATCTTTGTATTTAGTTTGATAAATTCATGCGGTAATACTCATGGTGTTGAAATTTGAGGATAACACTTGTCAAAAAGTCTATAGAAATAATTCAATATGTGCCTGACGCCAGTTTTGAATTCGGAAACATTTTTGCCTTCAGTTCACGTGCATATTTTCTTCTAAACTTTTTTGGAGAATGGGGATAATAAATATCCCTCCCACCCGCTATTACGTTTATGGTGCTTTCATGTATTTGAGATGTCTCAGCTATAAATAAGAATAAAACAAGGAGGAGGTCGGAGGAAGTTGTATTGGCCGCATAGCACTATATAATATTAAGAATTTGAAGAACAAAATTCCATATATATATATAATGGCTAAAGTAGAGTCTCTCTCTCTCGCTCGATGTATATATATCTGAGCTTATAATGCCATATACCTCTCACTAGCAAGACTTCCTGAACATTGTGGTCGACCTCTTCGTTTAATATCCTCAAATGCCTTGCTCGTTCTCTTACACATTCTCCTGACGTTCTTTCATAACGTTCGTACCCAATAACGCAATATTTCATCCTGTTATTGCTATTTTCGGATCAGAGTTTGAAGCGATCTTTTTCTTTGATGAATGGTTTGCCAGATACGGCTCGAGCTGCAGCTCTGAGACCTCCTTCTAAAGACTCGTCGCCATTTCCAACCGCTCTTAACAGTGAGCTTTCCAATTACTTTGACAGTGACTCTCGCTATGGAGTGATAACAAAAAAATGGTTTTGAACTTTGGTTACAAAAGAAGTATTTGTATCAAGAGAAATTTATGTTGGTCATTACCAGTCAGTTAATCATAATTAAAAATCGAACTATACGTCAATTCACATCACATTAGACCCCCAGTGGCACAGCGGTATGTCTGCGGACTTACAACGCTAGAATCCGGGTTTCGATACCCGTGGTGGGCAGAGCACAGATAGCCCATTGTGTAGCTTTGTGCTTAACTTCAAACAAACATCACATTAGGTTGAAATGTGCTATTTGTACAAGCTTGTTTACTAATAATATCGAATCTATGCAATGTTTGGATGTATAGAGGTTAGGTCAATGTTTATTATTATACAATATCTGAAAGCTACACTCCTGCTTTTAATTTGTATGGTATATCACAATACATTTCTTCTGTTTTTATATGTTCACTGAACGTTTTTAATCAATATATTCACTACTTGCTATAAGTAACCAGTTGAGTTTTGCTGTTAATTAATAGTTGGTAATACCAGTGATATGCATATGTACATTTCAAATTACGATATGCCTCAAACATTTAGCAGCACATAACAAGTTACAATTATACGAATAATACTAATCCTACGTCTGAATTCAAAAGAATTACTGTGATGTTCGTAACTAATTAAACAACGAGTTGAGTTTATTATAGTAAAACAGTGTTGAATATACAAACCAGTGCCAACTACAGCCGATATAAAGTTGTGTTGGAGCGGAGCGTATCAGAACTACAACTTGACATTGTTTGGTGTTTTGTATGTAGTGTGATGTCATCAAAAATTATCTATTTTGGCAAGGGTAATACACTCAAATCAAGTCCAACACAATTCGATCATTTTTGTGCCAAGTTAAGCAAAAAACCATAAAAGTATTTGCCGGAAATTTAATGCTAAAGTTTATTTTAATGTAAGAAAAAGTTTCCGAAACAACGTTACTAAAGTAGACCAATCAGCCAACGAGTCAAAACAAAAATAACTCATTTACGAAGTACAAAGGATTATCATAAAATGGGGTCAACATATAATTTTAGATAAAGTTCACCACTGGAAACAAAGAAAAGTGAAAGAAGATATTCACATCAAACTTCACTAGATTGAATTTAACAAAGACAACAGTTTTTATAAGCAGCCTGAGAACAACCATCCTCAATAAACTCTGCAAATAATATGATGACGTCACAATTTTACTGAAAACACCAGCCAATCACTACGTCTGTTCAACCTACACAACTTTATGAGACACTACCCAAGTACCTATAGAGTAGAGCGAAGAAATCATTTCGGAGAAAGAAAATTGACACACTAGAAATTTAATTTCCACTTTCTATCAGACCAAGTAGACTACTTCATATCAACACCCAAAACCCATAACTCACTCAAAACACACCAACTAGTGATACAAAATCCAAATACTAACCCGTGAAAAGAAAGTTGTATCCACATCTACTGAAAACTTCATCACTAAGAGCCACCAAACGCAGATAACCACAAAAAAAAAGTGCAAGGAACAAATGTTTACTTTCAGCCGCCAGCTTCAAGAGCAAGGAAACACAAACAGACATATCCGTATATCCAGAACCACCAAAATAAGAAATCGACACCATAGGAACAAACCTACAAAAGTCTACACCAACCTGCCACCAGCCATAACCTGAGTCAATCTTTTCCAGGTTTTTTATCCAAAATTTTATGCTAATAGTTGAATAGATATAATTATATTTTATATTTCAATATAATAGCTTCTTTGACTTTTAACAGTTATAGTTAGTTATAATTATTTAAAGCTATTTATTCACTACTAGTGACTTTTCTTCCTAGTTTAGATTCTTTCCAGTTTAGGTTCTAGCATGTACACTGACCGGCTTGTTTTTTTTTCTTAGGGTACTCCAGTTTTCCACCACATCAAATTCAACAGATTTATTGATCTTTGTCACCTTGTTCCGTTGGTCATTTGTGTTTGATTGTTGTTGCTTCCTCGATTCTCGGGCTTGTCGCCTTGGCTCAGTCAGGCTTGATATATTTTTTTTCACTATGCAACATCAATACCTTCCGCGAGCTGGTTGAAGGACATTGCTGAATTTCCGATCATCCTTGGAGAATCAAACTCCCAAATACTTGCCATATTTAAACAAACTAGCAATGTTCGGGAGAAGGCCTCAGTATAGAAGTCGAAACGTCGTTCCCTCTTCATCTATAGACAGTTGTAGTCTATTAAAGTTCTCATAAAGATTTGTTAAAATTGGAGATAAATACGTTTCGAAATGGTTATATCTCTTGTAATAAATATAATCGAAAAAAAGGAATATGGATGAACTTGGGGTTTTAGGACCACCCAAAAAAAGACTTGCAACGAGTCGTACCCTATCAACGGTAAGCAAAGTATTAGTGCATTGTCTTGAAACAGGTGAGAGAGAGAGAATTCATTAATAAAAAATTAGTGGCAAAATCTGTCCACATGAACCAGGCCACAGAAAGTAGCATAATCAACAAGGATATCCTCCCAGAAACGAGGCCAACAGGGTTTAGTTTCACCATGATAAGGCTTCCAGTGATATCTTACCTTCAACTGTGGCATACCGCAAGCAGCTGAAGAAAGATAAGGGTATTCATTGCTAATCCACTATACCCTTTTAATAACTGATTTTCGAAATATCATAAATGTTTCAAACACTCATGAATTTACATTTTATTAGGTATATTTTTCTCTATTAATAATTCATACTTCTAATGGTGTGATTTCATTATTATTATTATTTTCTTAGAGTGTATACGAGCACACATACATATATATATATATATCCAGGTTTAACTTGTTGCTTTTTGTCACTACGTACTCTGACTAAAGTTTGTTAATATTATTTCTAAGGAAATGTAGCCAAGCTAACCTGGATATGACAGTTTGTACTTACGGTAATATGACTTGATTATTTTACCAGATTCTCTACTATAACAATGTTTCATACGAACCAGCAATGAAATTTAGGAGGAGAGAATGTGGCTTCTCTTTTACTGTCAGTTCTATCGTCTTCTATCGAAACTTCATTACACGTTCCTGCTTCCACCATAAATTCCCCAACAACATTATAAATGGTTCACCTCACCTGTGGATAAAATGCTCAACAAAGAATATAAATTTTATTAAGCCGGTTATAACAAGCGTCTCTTTTCCAAAACTTCATAAATCTTTGAGAGATTGTATTAATCAAGAGATTCAGCTTCTTTAATGATAAGATCTCATGAAAAAAATTGTCATAAGATACATCTTTACGTTTTTATATATTTCGTTCCAAAGTTATCCTTTTCGTATGGTTTACATAAGCAAAACCTGGTGTTATTTCTTTGTGCGTAGTCATAAAAATATGGGAACTTAACACCAGTTGAAAAAAAATACTATCCTTCCTTTTCACATAGTTTATAATTATTACTACAGAGTGTAATTGTATTTTCAAGTTCGAACCCCAGCGGCACAACAGTGTGTCTGCGGGCTTACAACGCTAGAAACCGTGTTTCGATACCCATGATGGTCAGAGAACAGATAGCCCATTGTGTAGTTTTGTGCTTAACTACAAACAAACAAAATTTTCATGTTCAAGGTTGCTGGTTAGCATATCAGAATCTTTCAACGAACTGTAAACTAGCTAGATGAGTCAATATATTATAGCTAAAACTCAATTGTTGAACCAATCTATAGCACATATTTTAGAACTTGTTGAGTTGTTATATTATTACATATTGTTTTGAGAATGAAATATGTTTAAATGTCAATAACAAGCTAAATATTCGTATATTAAAATGCTGTTATTTTCTCTACTCAAATTATGCTATACGGTAATTGACACCGCGAAACATTCAAATTTTGGAATCACAAACACGTAACACATCATTGTATTTTATTTGAATTCTTTACTGTTTCTAATGTTAAAATGTTCTATGTTAAATTTCAGCAGGCTCTCGATATCTCAAAACGGATTTTTTTTTATTTATTATTACAATTATGGTATATGTATTTGTTAAGCACAAAACTACACAAAGGGCCATCTGTGCTCTGCCCATTACGGGTACAATTAAGGTGTAACAAATGTTAATACATATGAAATAACAAAGCTTAACTTGTGAATGACAGAGAATGACATTTAACTGTAATATACGGTGTTATGAGAAATACCTCAATGACAGTAGAATCTAAAAAACAAGGTATATTTCAAATGCTAAAATCTCGTTTTGCAATAACCTGTATGACACAGTGAAGGTTCGTATGATATTCATTATTAACAGCTTCATCAGGAGACTGTATCTGATATATATATATATATTATTATATGTTATGCTTCACCAGCTTAGACATTCTACACTTTGAAACTTGATTTATTATACATACAATACATAAATCATGAGTGACTTTCCATCGACAATATTTAGATTTTTTTAAAATGCTATTAAACCATGTAGAATTTAACTCATTTATCTTTTCGTCATAAACTCTACAGTGGTTCAAATGTATAACGCACCATCGTTGAGTTAAAATGGCTAATGTATAACGCACCATCGTTGAGTTAAAATGGCTAATGTATAACGCACCATCGTTGAGTTAAAATGGCTAATGTATAACGCACCATCGTTGAGTTAAAATGGCTAATGTATAACGACTACCATTCGTTAGAGTTAAAATTGGCTAATAGTTAA
>NW_013665813.1:284490-298889 GCF_000517525.1 Limulus polyphemus | reverse complement strand
AATAACTTTAAATGGAATAACCATCGTTGAGTTAAAATGGCTCAATTTGTTATAACAAAGTTTGTAATAACTTTAAATGGAATATATCTAATAAAAACCATTTTACATATAATGCTTTTTATACAACTTGGTAACGTTTCAAATCATTTTACATATAATGCTTTTTATACAACTTGGTAACGTTTCAAATCATTTTTTTAGCAAAGTTGAAATTGTGTCAAAGGTGAAAGTTAATTTTAAACCATAATTCTAATAACATATAAATTTAATTTCCTCTAAAACTGAAAGCGATTTTTACTTGTTATTGTGTTTTTTTTATTTTGATGAATTATGTTGAATGTAAGCCTATAGTGGCTGAAATGTAAGTAAAGACTAAATTCAAAAACAAACAAACAAACTTTATAAGGTATTCATGATGAACAAAAATTGAAACATTCCAGTAAATGCTATGTTTATTAAATTATACAATAGATTATATTAATAATGAGATAATGACAGAATGGTAACAGAAGAATGATGGAAGATTAATATTATTATATTAATATTATTATTATATATCTTTTGAAACCTAAAACTGTGTGCTCTGCAGACGTTATCCTACTCGTGCGAAGACGTATGGCATTGTTCAATACAACTCAGACCACTACAGTATTCGTAAAATCCAAGGATTTCTTGAGAGCATCAATCACTTCTGAACTGGCGACTTGAGCCTTCTTGTCTTAATCCTACACAGTACCACTTTTATTTGAACTAATAGATGAACTACCGAAGAACAACTCCATCTTAAACTTATTATAAAAGTCTTCTCGCAAAGAATTACCTTTCACGCTTCAACAGTGCTTTCTGCAAAAGCATATATATTCTGAGGCTTTAGTACATTGAAAATTTAAACTCATCCAGGTAGAAATATAGACCTAGAAAGTATAGCATGTTTTTTTTTGGGGGGGGGTCTATTTCGTATCTATCAAATCTAAAGTTCACTTTAAATAATGAGATATGAAACCACTATGAATGTCTTTATTCTTAAAAACTAAAATTGTGTTATAGCTCTGTCTGTACAGGTCATCGGTGTAATTGATGGAAACATGTACCTGAAGATATATGAGAAAATGATAGAACAAGAAGATGCACGTTCTATTATGCCTAAAATTTTCAAACACTGATGAATTTACCCTTTATTTGGTATATTTTTCTATAAATACTTCGAACTCCTAAGGGTGTAATTTCAGGCAGATGGTAGTTGATATACGGATTTAACGTGTTGCTTTTGGTCATTACGGTTTGTTTGTTTGTTTTGAATTTCGCGCAAAGCTACACAAGGGCTATCTGCGCTAGCCATCCCTAATTTAGCAGTGTAAAACTAGAGGAAGCAGCTAGTCATTACCACCCACCGCCAACTCTTGGGCTACTCTTTTACCAACGAATAGTGGGATTGACCGTCACATTATAACGTCCCCACGGAAACATGCTCGCCCTTTCAGGTGTGATGGGGATTCGAACCCGCAACCCTCAGATTGCGAGTCGAGTACACTAACCACCTGGTCATTACGGACGCTAACTCGAGTTTAACGACATTGTTCATAACGTATTGTAGCTAAACCAACCTAGATATGAGAGTCTGTACCTACGGTAGCTTGACTTGATTATTTTACCAAATTCTGTACTATTACAATGTTTTATATCGACCAGGAGGAGAGAATGTGGCTTTTCTATTACTGTCAGTACTATCGTCTCGTGTCCAAACTTCGTTACAAGCTTTTGTTTCACCATAAATTTCCCAACATCATTATAAATGGTTCACTTCTCTTGTGGATATAATGCTCAACAAAGGATATACATTTTATTAAGCCGGTTATAACAAGCGTGAATTTTTCAGAACTTCATAAATCTTTGAGAAATTTTATTAATCAACAGATTCAGATTTACTAGTGATAAGATCACTCAAACACAGATGAAAAAAATTATGATAAGATATATTCTTACTTTTTTTATGTATTTCGTACCAAAGTTATCCTTTTCAGATAATTTACATAAACAAAACCAGACGTCATTTCTTTGTGCGTAGTCGTAAAGATAGGGGAACTTCACACAAAACTGGAAAAGGTTACCATCATTTATTTTCAGAGAGTTAATGATTATTATTATATAATATAATGTTATTTTCAAATTCCAGGTTGTTAGGTAGCATGCCAGAATCTTTCAGCAAACTGTAAACTAGCTGGATGAGTGAATATATTATTGCTAATACTCAGCTGTTGAACTGTTCATTTTCTCCTTTTTGACTTCTATAAAGAAAAGAAAAACGTGTGATGGGTATAATACAACTGAAATTGAAGCTGTTATCTAATATAATATATACCCTTCCACTATTATTAACTTTAAGTACGGACATAATAATTGTAGTGACTCACAATAATGTTTTCAGAAAAGAGTGGCTGTAATAGACAGAACTAGGCCAACATTTTGAAATGTCAGACTCCTGCTCCATTTGCAAGAGTGGCCCTGAACAGAAAGGAGTTAGTATGCTTCATACTAGTCGAGTCTTCTATATGCTGTTACTAAAATTTTATAGCAGCAACTTTGTTGCATTAAACCAAAGCCTGAAAAATCAGACATCATATTTTACACTTGGCTTGGATAGAATGAACATGAGTAGGAAGGGTTCCAGCTGTCCATTCTGGCCTAGTATACGAGAATATCTTTAACGATTACTGATATATCACATCAGAAAGGTGATACACTTGAAAAAATTAGTAACATGTACTTTACATTACAGGTACTGGGAAAGCAGGAAACGAAAAACCCAAAATGTTTCATTCAATTCAACCAGTAGTGTGATGTAGTAGAGGAGTTCTCCTTAAAATGTTTTCAAGTCTTATTAAGATACGTTTGTGCAGATTAATGATTTTTAATTCTCAAATTAAGATTTCAAAAAAATATTACCAGATTATATAACTAGAAAGCTTAAAAATCACTGGAAATTGTGAATAAATTTTCGATTTTGTCAAATAATAAATTAAAATTGCTTAGTTGATGCAAGAGTTGGCTTGAATTACGAAGTGCAGCATTGTGAGGTAACTATGAAATCACATAAAATAAAACTATTTTGTGAATTGATAAACTATAGATTTTCTGTAACGTATTCTCATTTTTATATTTGTTTAGCCTAAAAAGTATAATTCTTCTTATCTTGTTTCTTTATCATTACTTATCTTATTTTTAATCACCTTTTTCTAATATTTGAATATACTTCTTAGAGGCCTTTTATGATACCAAGTCTTTCACGCCGTATTCTAATTCATATTGGTTTTTCATGAAGTATTTAAACTACAGGACTATTGTTGGGTAATAAGTTGGGTAAGAAGTAAAAGTGCATTGAAAAACAGAAGTAAAATACGTCGAAGGCTAAGCAGTAAAGGGTTGTCGAAAAAATACATTCTTTTATAATAGAAAAAGTACGTGTGTGTGTAGATAGATTTCAGACCAACTGATTCTTAGTTTTACTTCCGAATCTTGTTTCGTATGTTGAAAGTAAATAAGTTAGAGTATCCACTAAAATACTGCTCCTACACGGGGTTCCATAACAAAAAGAGACATGGTTCAGGTTTTAGGCTTCTAAGTAAGAATACAATAGGTATGTTACAAGAGCATATAGATATAGCCAAGTATCTATTTTTATATTTGTATGTATCACAAACACTCGCAGTATTTTGAAATTCTGTACTTGACAGGTTATTGAACTTTTACAGAATTACCGTATAGAGTATCCCTACTTCACTAGCAAGATTTAGACCACTGTGACTTATTACTGTAACTTGTACTTAGCACAGCACAATAGAATTAACTGAAGTTTACACAATTCTTATTACTTCTCAGTGGGTGCATCATAAATCTTCATTGATAATTTACATTTTAACAAACACGGTTAGATGAGAGAGTTTTCCCGCGGAACGTCTTAGTTTTCCGCGGAACGTTTTAGTTTGACAGGTGATCAAAATTTCAAAGTGAAACCAATTTTAATTAGTGACATGTACTTTATTTTACAGGTACTGGGAAAGCAGGAAACGAGACACCAAAAATGTTTCATTAAATTCAACCAGTAGTGTGGAAGAAGAAAGCAATGAGAAGACAAAAAAAACAAAAAACACCCCAATAAGTATAATAATATAACAGAATATGACGACTTTTTCGGGGATATGAATAACGTCGAACTTTTTTTACTGATGGATAGACACCAGAAGACAAAGCGCTATTCTACTTTTTGACATAAAAACGTGCAAGTAGAAAATTAGTTGCAATAATTTGAATATATATTTACATTTATATTCTGCACATTTCAATGTGATACACTTTAATTGCATTTTGATATTTCATGGTTTAATATTTAGCATAATGTTAATTGAGCTTCATGACACTGAGAAATATGACTAAATGCTATTCTCAGTTTCATTAGAAGTATTTATCGATTTGTCTATGATTTAAGGAGATTTGTATAAAGACATTTTCATTTTTATAATTGCACGATGTTCTTATTGATATGAATAAAGGATTCACACAACTCTATGAAAAATCCACATCCTTAATGAGTTGCTTGCACACTTACTTGTTTTAATGAAGCAGCCATTTACATAAAATAGTTCAGTAAACTAAAAATGTGCTAATAGTTGGCTGTGAAAAATAAACCCTGAAAAGCCAGTCAAAAGAGTATTTTGAGGTGACATGAAACAAAAGTAAAATAACCAGAATAAAATCGATCATAACTTTAATCAAGAATATTTTGATAATCACGCTAGTGGGCATACTGTTGAAAGTGTAGGGAAGCTTATGACTGATGAAGTTGATATTTCACAGACTGATCAAAATGCTGAAAATGAACATACTGATCAATCTCATAAAAAGATACAAATGCTTTAAATGATAGTATACCAGAGATTGATTACTATAAAGTTATTTGTAAGAAAACATATAGTGTCAGAGGAACGTATTAAAAGTTACTTTGGTGATATATAGATAATGATTCAAATATATAAGAAAGTTATTCTGACGGGTTATGAGAAATTGATTTAGGTTATGAAGAGATAGATAACTTTGTACTATCTACATGAATGAATGATATACAAATTATATCCGATACTTACTGATTTTCTATTTTAAAGTTTTGGTAATATATTAATTACATATTAGATTGTACTATCTACATGAATGAATGATATACAAATTATATCCGATACTTACTGATTTTCTATTTTAAAGTTTTGGTAATATATTAATTACATATCAGATTGTACTATCAACATGAATGAATGATATACAAATTATATCCGATACTTACTGATTTTCTATTTTAAAGTTTTGGTAATATATTAATTACATATCAGATTGTACTATCTACATGAATGAATGATATACAAATTATATCCGATACTTACTGATTTTCTATTTTAAAGTTTTGGTAATATATTAATTACATATCAGATGTAGCAATAACATTTTTATAGAAGTGTGTTTCAAGGTTCTGTCTATAAAGCCATACGTAAATAGGAAAGTTCACGAAATTTCTCCACAGAATTTGTATGCTATATTGAATTCTTACACAGTGACATGGGATATTAAAAAAAAATGCTTTTTATTACATGAAAATAAAGATGGCGTAGATGTAGTAAGGGGTCGAAAGTAACCAAGGAGTGTTCAAATGTAAAAAAAAATCCTAATTGTAGACTTTCATGTAAAAGTGTGTATCTAAAAAGCTTGTTCTTTTGGAAATAGGTTATTACAAGTTACGTCTTGAAAAATTGGTTACAAAGCATTAATTTGTAAATATAGCGATATCGCGAAAGAACACCTGGTGGTGTTTATCATATTTATGATGGCAGCATATGTAACTAGTTTAATGGTGGTAAATACAACTTTTTCATAGAGGAGGGTAATTATGATTTAATGTTAAATATTTCTTGATATCAACCATACGAACATAATAATAGTTCGGTAGGTATCATTTATTTAGATATACATTTATCAGAGAGGAATAATTCAGCCCCTACACACACACACATTTTCATATAATTTTGTCAAAAAACTGAAAGAACCATAGACAACTGACTTTTTATTGTACGCCTACCAATCACCACAAACTCTTCATTACAAGATTGCCTGTGTAGGATGTGATGTCTCAGCTAGCAGAAAGCTTTGCGGTTTTATTGTATATGTAGCAACAATGGGCTGCGATAAATTTAAAACAAATAGATCCCTGACTGGTTAAAAAGAACAATTAAGGTTTTCATAGAACACAGTGGGTTAAAAGAGCTACCTTGATCCATCATGACGAATATACGATGATTAAATAATACACAAGTAAAAGTGGTAAAGAGAAGTTATAGGGACAGTTTGGCACTCAAATGTCGCGCCAATTGAAACTTTTTTACTTTGCTTCAATAAGAAAGACTTCAATAGACCGAATGGAACTTCAAAGCATATAACATTTGATTGGAGATCTAAGCAGTTCTTGAATGCAGATAATTGCAAAACCATTCAAAGCAGTCTTTTAGTTGCCCATCTGGTATTGAAAAATTTCCATAAAAATTTACTACACCATTTTGATAATTTAATACTCACCAACGTAAAACTTGGGCCTTTGTGTTTTTGGTATATGCTTTAAATGACATTCTTCTGGAGGAATATTTGGAATGTTGGAGAAACTTTATGCTGGCTTGTACGATGCTTTGTTCAGGATTCTTCCAACTGATAATGCAAAAGTTGTCATAGATTATCGATGTATTTCTATCAAAGATTCCAGAGGCTTTATGGGCATTAGTGTAAACAATACCGGAAAGAAGAACAGTAGATAATGTAAGTGGGATATTTAAACCAGATATTATTAAAATAAACCTTTGAAATAAATGAAGGTGCTTTGGGTTTCTCTAACAGTATGTGGAAGGAAAGTTCTCTTGCTGCACGAGAAATGAGATAATTTGATGTCAGTTTACATGATTTTGATTTTGTTGTTTGTACGGCATTTCAAGAAGTTTTTGAATGGCTCTGTTTTTGGATTAAAAATACAACAGACGTATAATATCACAATACATAATAGCATTTTGATGTGATGATAATGACAAAATTCAAGTCGAAAGCGTTATTTATCTCAATCACCTACGTTAAATATAAAAACATTATAACATTGTATTAATGTTGATAGCATTATCAGATGTCAGTATTTATCAAAGATACGTCGGCTTGTGAAAATACTAGAATATCATAAACATTTCTACGTGAAACCAATTCAAGTATGGTCTTCTAATGTTCATGTCCAAAAAGACCGTGAAACTTACATTCCCATCCATAGCATCAAATGTAGTGTTGTATTTGTGAAGGTAAAAATTTTTAATAGAGAACATAATGGTCATATTTCTGTGAGAACGTCATATTATGTAATTTTGAATAGCACACTACAACTATATGGAAAATATTCTTTTTTTACTATCTCAAAATATATTGCTGTAGTTATATGGCCAGGTGGTTAGGGCGCTAGGCTCGCAGTCTGAGGGTCGCGGGTTCGAATCCCCGTCACACCAAACGTGCTCACCCTTTCAGCCGTGGGGGCGTTATAATGTGACGGTGAATCCCACTATTCGTTGGTAAAAGAGTAGCCCAAGAGTTGGCGGTGGGTAGTGATGACTAGTTGACTTCCCTCTAGTCTTACACTGCTAAATTAGAGACGGCTAGCGCAGATAGCCCTCATGTAGCTTGGCGCGCGAAATTCACAACAGTTATATGTAAAGAGACAGAAAATTACATGATTATAAAAATAAATAATGCTCATTGGGTACCCAGGAAAGTATGTATATAGTATTATTTATAACATTTGTGTATTACCATTAATCGAGGCTAGACCTATAAATACTTTGCATGCATTATTTTGATAGAGATCAAATTTCATATGTGAACAGATGTAAAATACTTTGTGTCTAGTTTCATTTTATTGTTCATATTTGATCTAACATCTCGAAGGCATACACATTTTTGAAAACTTAAATTTTACTTGGATTTTTAAAGAAACTTTGTTTGATGATTTTTCATACAGAAAACGTGCTGTAATTAAATTAATGTTCTTTTTACAGTTTGTTTGTACTTAAGCACAAAGGTACACAATGTGCTATCTGTGCTCTGCCCACCACGAGTATCGAAACCCGGATTCTAGCGTTGTAAGTCCGCAGACATACCGCTGTGCCACTGGGAGGCTATTTTTACAGAGGCTTACTTTACAAAGATTGTACTCTAGTTTAAAAAAAATGAGTGTTTTTCGGATTGCATAAACATTTCAAGGTATTATTTTCTCGTCACCTTTCACCTTCTCACCTCAAATGAGCTGCATGTGTAAATTAGGATGTGTGATGTCAAAATTCATTGTGCCATTATTGAATATGGTAGACACCATTATTTCACTACTTCATTTAATATCAATTTACTATATATTTGTTATTCTTTTAACGCAGTTTTGTAAATGAATAAAATACTTTTATAACCAGCTTAACTTTAGTAACTATGGATTTCTAAAACAATATCCGTTTATTGCTTCAATTTTAACCAAAAATGGATTCATATGTTTGCTTGTGTATTTTCAGTGACATGTACTTCTTTGAGTTACTGTTCCGCAAAATTTTGCGAAATATACCAATCTTCCTGTCGGCCATCTTAATATTTCCTGGTTAAATTTTGTTTCATATTGTTATAATTTCGTCAAATCTCAACGAATATTTTTCAAACCTGCGCACTAGTTTTATTATTTTCGTGTACCTATTTAAAAATAAACTACTTGTTAAACTGGGGGTCCATATTTCGTGGGCGTTAAGTTTCATTACAAGAAATGAAATTTTTGGTTAAGTTTATTTCATATTGTTATATCTTTGTTAAATTCTAATGAATCGTTTTTCAAACTTTTACAGTGTATGCATTATGTTAGAGTTATTACGAAAAAACTACTAGAAAAAAAAACTACTAGTTGTTTACGAGACTAGTTACTCCGTAGAGAGTATCTATATTTTGTTATATAGAAAAATATATGTATATAGTGATATTTTTTGATCCTATGTGACAGCTGAAAATATTTCGTAAGTAATTACATCTACAGTTATTCAAAACTTTACTCATTTTTTTACGACACTATGCTATGCAATTTACTTATAAAAATCATCAGAATTAATACTTCTGGATGATATCTTTGAGCCACTACATTGATCAAGTTGATATGATGTTTTACATATATATGAATATTTTGATAATTAATGATGGCACAAATCAACCAGAGGTTATTTCACTTGATTTTTTTTTCAATTTAACACAATTCTGATTATATTTGATATGGTGAATCGAATATAACATATCCTCGAAAATAAATATATAAACAAAATAAAATCTGATCTATTCATAGAAATGTTGGAAGATGAGGCCATTCCATAATATGGCCTACATTTTTTCCTACATATGGCCTACATTTTTACATTTTTTTCCTACCAAGTGATCATCATCTGTTGAAAAACTGAAACACCCTGAAGTATTTTCAACCTATTTTGATTACATTTTGCACGTAAATGTGTCTCCTGTACAACTAACGTGCATTTACTTAAATACCAACCCTTTTCTTGTCGATATTCAGTTCTATTGTGAGTACGGACTGCCCTCTAAGTACTGTTGCTTTTCAGATGATGGTTGATGGAAGTGTATGTAAACTTGATGAAATTTAGTTGAATGGACGACAACTGCCTGTTGTACAAACACAAGTATTGAGGACGACGTTTCGAAAGTCTTCCGCCTTTCGTCTTCAAGTCAGTATGTGATCGATCCGATCCAGTCATGATAGTTATTTAGGTTTGATAAACCAGGGGGTGTTCGGAAATTAAAGTTATTTCTCTTCGCCCCTTCCTTGGTTATTTTTTTAACATTTTAGCGGAAAAGGTAATGATTTTTGTGAAATTTTGGTCGTGCATAGATAACTTGTCGAATTTTAAGCACGAGGGAAAGTCGTGAAGAAGACAGGAAGAGCTGTACTTTCTTGATGATGAATGTGTAAATGAAGAAGAGTTTCAGGCCTGATCTGTACGATCAACAAATCACGAGCAGAGGCACCAGACAGACTGTCGACCCGGAGGGCAAAACGCACCCCGTCCCAGAAACGACACATGAATCTATATGACAGCTGAAAAAATTTCGTACAATTATTCAAAGCGTTACTCATTGTTTTACGTCACTATCTAGAAACTATGCCATTTACTTAAAAAGTCATCAGAATTGATACTTGTGGATGATAACTGTTGAGCCACTAGGGGTCGGTGTGCGTATGGCGTAGTCGGTCTTTATGGTATTCTGGTGGACTGTGGAGAGCGTTTCAAGTCCAATAGTAGCAATCGCGTTTCTTAGTTTTAAACACTTTCTAGCATGTAAATAGGGGTAGGTTAAACCCCAAGAACCACACTTTGGATTTGCCACTGAAGTACAAATAAGCCGTTGTTGTTCTCGCTGCTCAATTAATAAATGTTGAACACGTCTTTACATAAAGGACAGGAAAAGGTGGGCGTCTTTTGCTGAGAAAAGGTCAAAAATTGTCGTTTGTGAATAAAAGATCAGTTTGTTTGTTTGAAGATAAGCTCAAAGCTACACAATGGATTCTAGATTTGTAAGTCCGCAGACATACCGCTGTGCCACTGGAGGACTAAAAGTTCAGAAACAGTCAAATTAACTTATTTCCTTTTGTACACATTTTGTATGAATTGATGTAGTGCATACTTGAATAAAAAGGTTTGTTTGTTTGTTTGTTTTGAATTTCGCGCAAAGCTACACGAGGGCTATCTGCGCTAGCCGTCCCTAAATTTAGCAGTGTAAGACTAGAGGGAAGGCAGCTAGTCATCACCACCCACCGCCATCTCTTCGGCTACTCTTTTACCAACGAATAGTGGGATTGACCGTCACAATATAACGCCCCCACGGCTGAAAGGGCGAGCATGTTTGGTGGGACAGGGATTCGAACCCGCGACTCTCAGATTGCGAGTCGAGCACCCTAACCACCTGGCCATGCCGGGCAATAAAAATGTTTAAATCAAAATTTAACCTCTACTATCATTCAATAACAATACATGACTGATATGTAGAAAATAATCATTTTAATCTGAAAGAAAGGTGACAAGTGCAATTTTGTTAGGCAAAAAAATAAGTGCAAAAAGTCCGCTACACTTCTCCAAATATTTTACCAAATCGTATATTAAACAATAGGTGAATGGTAAACTTTTTTGGAATAAAATAACCGAAATGGTGAACTAGATTTAAAGTTTACCTTTCATATAGCTTTCGATGTGAGATAAAAGGTGAAGTTTCATGTTGTGTTGTACTTTGCGTCAGTCTTGTAAATGAACAATTATTAACTAAATTAAACTGAAGATAAAGGTTTATTTGGTATGCATCTCTACCAGCTAATACTGATTGTACTAACACTTCAATCAAATATACTTGTGTGCTATAGAATTCTCTTTGGTAAACTGTCTATTATTTTTATCACTGAAACTGTGCTTTGTCTTATTAACTTATTTTTTCTTAAAGTCAAGAAAAATTCTCTTGTTAGACTAGTATTGAACCATGATACAGAAACAAGGTCGACAAAAAAACAAATAAAAAACTTTTTCGGAATGTTCAAGTGTGATAGATTACCCAAATGAAAAACAAAATACATTTAAAACTTTACGGAACGTTGCTTTTCACTTTTTAAACTTTCCGAACCTCATAGTTTCAATTTTTTTACATAATTTTACGAAATATTTTACTACAGTAAGCTGATAAAGGTCGTGTCTTGAAAAGGCATTTAGACTATTATAGGATTTTAACATACTTTTTTTTTGCTAGGATATGCTTCTCACATTTTTTATAGAACTGCTTTTTATATTGACGATACTTACGTATATTAACACCTCGTCAGTTCTCATTTTAATTTGTAGCTTTTTTTATGTGCGTATTTTTTGAAACGTCGTTTATTATAAAACATGAAATAGTTTATTTTCTGTTTATCATGTCTTTAGTTTATATAATTGTTCGCGATGCGTGGTTCAATGTTATACAATGTATTATGCAACCTGAAATGCTTTAAATGCTGTAAATGTCTTTTGTGCAACCCAGATTTTAATTACTCAAGTCAAAAGCGATTGGAATATGTCAGTTGTAGAAACAAAAACTGCCGAGTGATTTCTTCTATAATTATGTAACTGGAAATTTGAGAACATCAAAGTTTTAGACAACTGGTTAAAATATGAGCCGATTATTGAACTGTGACTGAAATGTTTGGCTCAAACACATAATTTATCGTATTTTAATATTGGAATTATCGTGATATTCACACAGAAGTATCTGACTTACGCACTCGTAAATTTTTCTTAGCATTTAAAACTCAGGTCGTAGACTGACTGAAAGAATGAAATAGATAAGATTAAAATAGAATTTGACCTTAAATAAAATTCTTCAAAAAGTTGTTGTTGTTGTATATTAGATTTTTTTGGGTACAACGTTTTGTTTCAAACAGTGGAGCATGATCACGTAACCATTCAATATACATTCACACTTAATGCATTTGTCTTTTGAATGTTGTACGTGACCATGTCTCACTTTGAGATAAAACGTTGTTCCCAAATAAATCAGCTATCCCACAAGAATGTGTTCAGTAATTAAGTGGGTACCTTTTTAAACAGAAAGTTATTTATCTTATTTTTGTAGTGGGGTATTTGTTAACCAAAGTGAAACTTTTTCTTGTAACATTAATAAATTGGATGTTATAATAAAATGCTGAAGTCCGTTTTTTTCCATGGTATATTATCGGAACTGTACAAAATATTTGTATTTTTAGCAGTAAACTTGTGATCTTCAGTTCAGAAGAACTCTTTACGATAACAAATACAAATACGTTTTCGGATGTTCAGTAAAGTATTAAATCGTTTCTTTAATTTAATCCAAGAAGACATTCAGATTTGCTCTTCTTGAAATATTTATTCACACGAATGAATAGATCAAATGTCTTTCGAGTATCAATTTATTTTCTAAGAAAAAAAAAAGAATCGAATCTAAACTTTGTACTTCTCTCATCGATTTTACAATCTGCAATTTGATCTCTTGATCTCTACAATTTACATGTAGAGATCAAGGGAAATAAAACTAGAATTCTCAACGGTGACAATACATTATTATGTAGTACGAAAAAAAGTGTACAATAAGATAACTACGTGGAAATAAAGCTATTTATACAAGAAAGTACACAGGTTATATCTCGTCAGAAAACAATGGGTTACTAGAGGGAATATGTATGTAAAAAAATATGAAGTTAAAGCGGACGAAACTCATACTTGGGAAGTTCGCCGATGTTTCTAATAATATTCACGTTTTTATAACACAGGCATCGAGTGACGTTTAATTAAAATTTGTACATAAAACAAACACCGAGACAGCATCTTACACGATCTTCTTACCTTAACCAAAAACCCTTAAATTTTTAACACGTATATATATATATATAGGCGTAGTGTGCGCCTCACTTAGTTGTTGCTAAGTGGTGATTGGCCAGTCACAGTACAAAAAGAAAGAAATACGTATCACTAAGTTGAAATGAGGGGGGGGGGGTAAAGCAAATCGTATATACACTTAACATTATTAAGTTAGAAGGTCAGTAAGTAAGCCAAAAACACGTAACAGAACAAAACCATAAATATTGAGGTTTTATTTAGTTAACATCCAACACACATGTGCCTTTGTGAACATAGATGTATATGTTTTTAGCCCAGATCATTCTAAAGACACTTTTAAACTAGTAATGTTAATGTCCATGTTGTTTTCCTAGTTATTACTTTTAAGTATTCGTGTAAACAGTATTAGCATTTTTCTCAAAAAATATTTACCTTCTGTATACGTTAATTATAATGCACGAGAATCTCTGATGATAACATTTTAAGTTGCGAGAAATTTATTATTCAACATACTAACACCATATACACACATAATATTTTTTCTATATAGTTAGTTAACCTCAACAATAGTATTGGTTGAATATATATTATGTATATATAATGGGAATCAATTGATATTTTGAAACGGGTATGTATCTCTAGTATAATAAACGATAGATCAAAATGTAATGAAATTCTGGATGTGGTATTTTTGGCATTCGGATTGTACTTGTCCTACGCACATTCTTAACCTTTAACGATGTTTTAATATTGAAGTTTCTGCGTTCCTGAACATCCATTTTAGGTTCTTCCGACGCTGGTTAGATAAAGAAATTGAAATAAACAATAAACTGATACTAATCTAAACAGTAAATTTCAGTTTTACGTAATAATACTGAGCTACATTTAAGCGTTTATGTATAAACATATATTGTT